>NC_058132.1:389667140-389687507 GCF_016433145.1 Gracilinanus agilis | reverse complement strand
CAAAATTTGCCTCTGGCTTTTTTTTTTTTGCAGCCCTGAGCAAGATGTTTAACTTCTAAGTGCCACAGGTATCCAGGAGATTGTATTGAAGAAATAATTGCTAGTCTGCATTAGTAGAGGGAACTTCTTCACTGGGGATTTCACAGATCTGGCAAAAAACAAACAAAGACAAAAAAAAAGACAAGCATAATGAACCCCTCTTTCTCTCTGTCCTTGTCTGTCTGTGTCTTTGTCTGTCTGTCTCCTCTCTGTCCCCTCTTCTCTCTGTCCCTCCTCCTCCTCCTCCTCCTCCTCCTCCTCCTTCTTCTTCTTCTTCTTCTCTCTATCCCTCTCTCTATCCCTCTCCCTTTCTCTCTGTCTCTCTCCCTGTCTCTCTTTCTCTTTGTCTCTCTCTTCCTCTCCCTTCTTCTCTCCCTCTCCCTTTCTCTCTGTCTCCATCTGTCTCTCTGTCTCTATCTCTCCCTCTAGCTCCCTCCCTCCTCCAGATAAACCAGAATAACAAGATGAAATGTAAGAGAGAAAGATATAAAGTTATTTATGTTTGTTCCAAAAAAAAAAAAAAAAAGAAAAGAAAGAAAGAAAATTGGGAGCACCTATGTGGCTCAGTGGATAGAGGCATGCCTAGAGACAAAAAGGTCCTGGGTTCAAATGTGACTTCAGGCATTTCCTAGCTATGTGATCTTGTGCAAGTCACTTAAGCCTAATTGCTTAACTCTTACCTCTCTTCTGCCTTACTTAGTATTGATTCTTAGAAGATGAAAATCTTAAAGAAAAATCAAATGGTTAAGTACAATTTAACAAATGGTTAAATATGACTCAACTAGATAATCACAAACATGAAAAAGACAAAGTTTTTTATTTTACTGTCAACTTGACAACTTAGTTCTACTCTATCTTTCTAGCCTTATTGAACTGTGTGTGTGTCACATATTAGGTCCTTTTAACTGATTGGTGGCAATCCATATCCTGCCTTCATTCATTTTACTGGCTATTCTCCATACCTGTAATATATTCCCTTTTGTACCTGAATCTCTGAGAATCCTTACGTTCCTTCATGTCAACAAGCATTTATTAAGGACTTAATTAAAGTGGCTACTACATGCCAGATACTGGGCAAAGACCAAAAAAAAGACCAAAAACTGTCTTTGCTATCAAAGAGCAATCAGTCTAATGGGAGTGACAGTATGAAAACAACTATGTACAAACAATATAGAAGCAGGATAAAAGTAAAATAATTAATAAAATATATTAAAAATAAAATAATAAAATATTAATAAAAATAGGGATTATGAAAGGAGGTTGGAGTTTACCTGGGATTTGAAGGAAGTCAGGAAAAATAGAAGCTAGAGATGAAGAGGAGAAGCTGGTTAATCAACAGCGAAAATGCCCAGGGTCTGAAGATGGAGTCTTATACAAGGAAAGGTCAAAAAGCCAGTGTCATCATATTGCAAAATCTGTGGATGTGGCAGGTATAAAGTATAAGAAAACTGGAAAAATAGGGGAGGCAGGTTATGAAGGGATTTGAATGCCACCTTTCCTACTTTGTTTTAGTTCTGTGCTTCTGGACATTGAAGGCAGTCACATAACCATGCAAACTGACTGGGTCTACTATCAATTTAGTTAGGTAAATAGCATAGGAATTTTTCCCTGTTTGAGCCTCTATTGTGTTACCCATGGCATTTGTACAAAACCTGCTTTTTTCATAAACTTCTAGCATCATCTATGTTCCCTATATTTTTGCAGAAGACTTCACCCTCCTTCTTTATGAAAAAATTCAAAGGCAATCTGTCTCACTTTTTAAAACATCTTAAATTAAATTATATTTTCTCCAATTACATGTAAACCACTTTCCAACATTTTTCAAAGAATATTGTCTTGAATTGTTTCTTTCTCACTCCCCTCCACTCCCACAACCCTGCTGAGATAGTAAGCAATGTCATAGATTTTACACGTGCAATCATGTAAAATGTTTTCCCATATTCATCCATTCGTGGAAGGAAATTCAAATAGAAAAAATTAAGAAAGTAAAAAATGTTTGCTTTGGTCTAGATTCAGACTCTATCAGTTCTTTTTTCTCTGTAAGCAGAATGCATATAGATCTTTGCTCTTTTTGTTTTTTAAAATCTCTTTGGGATACAAACATAGTATTGTTAGGTCAAAGGGTATGTACTGTTTTATAGTCCTTTGGCTATGAAATTATAAATTGTTCTCCATAATGATTAAATCAATTCACAGCTCCCCCAAAAGTACATTCATTTCTCAACTTTCCCACATCCTCTCCAAATTATGTCATTTTCCTTTTCTGTTATAATAGCCAACCTGATAGGAGTGGAGTGGCATCTCAAAGGTGTTTTAATTTGAATTTTTCTAATAAATAGTGATTTATAACATTTTTTGGCATAATTATGGAGAACTTTAATTACTTTGAGAACTGCCTGTTCATATCCTTTGACCATTTATCAATTGGGGAAATTATTTATATTCTTAAATATTTAACTCTTTTCTCTATATATTTGAAAAATGAGGCCTTTATTAGAGACTTATAAAAATGGATCATTATGATTACTGCATATTATTCTCCATCTTATTTATCCTTGTTTAATTTCTGACCTTCTCCTCCCCCAATTTGCTCTTTTTTTAAAAATCAGCCACACCTACCTTATCTTATTCCCTTCTCCTCCTACTTTCCTGTAAGGTAAAATAGCTTTCTATAATCTTCTGATTTTGTATGTTCTTCCCTCATTGAGCCAATAAGATTCACAAACTCTCTTCTTCATCCTCCCCATCTTCCCCCTGCATTGTGAACACTCTTTCATGCCTCTTTTATGTGCCATAATTTATCCTGTTTAGTCTTTCTCTTCCCTCTCCTTCCAATGCATTCCTCTTTCTTGTTCCTTAATATTTTTTATATCATCCTATCATATTTAATTCACACCCTTGCCCTCCTTCTTTGTATATTCCTTCTAATTGCCCCAATAATGGCAAAGTTCTTTGGAGTTACAAGAATCATGTCCTCGTGGGATATACACAGTTTAAACCTTATTAATTTTTTTTAAATTTCTCTTTCCTGTTTACCTTTATGAGATTCTCTTTAGTTTTGTATTTAAGAGTCAAATTTTCCATTCAACTCTGGTTTTTTTCATCTGGAATGTTTGAAAGTCCTCATTTTCTCCCCTAAAGGATTATGCTCCTTCTTGCTGGGTAAATGGTTCTTGGGTGAAGTCCTATTCCAGGCCATCTGATCCTTTAATGTACAACAGTGATTCCCAAAGTGGGTGCCACTGCCCCCAGTGGGTGTTGCAGCGATCCAGGGAGGCAGTGATGGCCACAGGTGCATTTATCTTTCCTATTAATTGCTATTAAAATTTTTTAAAAATTAATTTCCAGGGGCACTAAGTAATATTTTTTTCTGGAAAGGGGGCAGTAGGCCAAAAAAGTTTGGGAACCACTGATGTAGAAGCTGCTAACTCTTGTGTTATCCTGACTCTCATTCCACAATATTTGAATTGTTTCTTTCTGGCTGCTTATAATATTTTCTTTTTGACCTGGGAGCTCTGTAGATAATTCTACTTTATAAAGAGTTATTTTCCTCAGTAAATTTTTGTACTTTTTTATATGTCCTTTCTAGAAGTTCTTCTCTTCAGTGCATTTTTGTATATCTTTTCCCATTTGGTCAATTCTGATTTTTAAAAACTTCTTCTCTTCATTGGGTTTTTGTGCCTCTTTTACCAACTGGTCTCTTCTGTTTTTAAGGCATAACTTTCTTTGGTATTTTTTTTTTTTGTGGCTCTTTACCAAGCTGTTGACTGCAAGATTTTCCTATATCACTCTCATTTTTTTCCCCAATTTTTATTCTCTCTCTCTTATTTGATTTTTAATATTCTTTTTGAGCTACTCCATTAATTCCTTTTGAGCTTGAAAGCAATTAATATTATTCTTGGACACTTTGGATATAGCAGTGTTGACTTTTGTTATCTTCTTCTGAGTTTGCATTTTGTTCTTCCCTATCACCAAAATAACTTTCTTTGTTGAGTTTTTGTTGTTATTTTTGTTCGTTCTTTCTCCAGACTTTTTCTTTTCTTCTAATTTAAAAAACCATTTAAGTTTGATTTTATAACTGGTAAAGGGAACACTATACCAAGCTTTAGGTTCTTTGCAAGTGTATAAGTAGAAATTATGTATCTTTTGAACTACGTCCCCCAGAATTCCTTTTAATATTTCCCAAAAATTCCCTTTAATCTCTCCACCACATTGCATGGTCATGTATAGTTTATTAGCTCTGTAACTCCACCCTCTCACTCTCTTCTCTCTCATGACTGGGCTGAATTAGCTACTTTCTTTACTTGAGTAATTATTAATAACTTTATAAAATATAATACTTAGTTATTGTTATATTAATTTTGAAACTCATACAAAGCTGCCTTCAGACCTGGCTGTGGGGATTTATTTGCTTTCAGTTTCTTCCTGAGATGATATGATGTAAGGAGAGAGATGTTTAATGCTCTCCTGGACTATTCTCTGGTCTGTGAATAATTCCCAAGAACTTTTTCCCTCTTGGAACTGAGGATCCCCTGCTACCCTGTTGCTGCATGTGCTGATATATGTTTGTACTCCTCCTCACCCTGAGATCACGCCCCAGGCCTGGGACCTAGATCTGTATATGAGCAATGTAACAAGAGTCTTACACCAAGAGTCAGCAAAAGGACCTCTGCAGTCTTCTGAGCAGTTGTCTTACCTCCACTTAGCATCTGCTATTGAGGTGGGGCCTTGAGTTCCATTTCTACCCCAGTGCACTAAATCCCTTGTGGGATGAAAAAATTACTTTATATTATCTTTCTGGGAGGTATGCTGCTCCAGAATTCATTTTGAGGTATATTACATCATGGATTTTTGGAGAATAATTTAGTAGAGACCAGATGGGCCCATGTTCTTCGCCATCTTAACTTCACCCCCAACCTATCTCTTAGGAACAGCAGTGCCTTCAGTGTGGTGCCCATTGAAATCATCTTGGGGAGCAACCTTTATGGTAATATGGCCTGGTAACTGCTTCTGTGGATGCTACTACCACATCTACTGAACACCCAGAAAAGAGAGTTCTTGCCAGCAAAATCCCACGGCCCTGACAAATGGTTCAATATCAGAAGCTGATATGACTTAGCAGTGGAAATGACATGAAAGAAGAGACATTATCATTTGGTTTACTATTACGCTCTAAGGTCCATGAAACCTTCCACATATGTTTTTTTCCCCTGTTCAGATGTGAGTTCCTTGAAAACAGGGACTCTTTTGTAATCATATCTCTAGCTCTTAGCTCACTGTTTTTCACTGAGTGCTTAATAAATGTATGTGCCTAATCAAAAAACCGGAAAAGGAAGGGATTCCCTTCAATTGGGGAATGGCTAAACAAATTGTGGTATATGCTGGTGATGGAATACTATTGTGCTCAAAGGAATAATGAACTGGAGGAATTCCATGTGAATTGGAAAGACCTCCAGGAATTGATGCAGAGCAAAAGGAGCAGAGGCTGAAGAACATTGTATACAGAGACTGATATACTGTGGTAAAATCGAATGTAATGGACTTCTGTACTAGCAGCAATGCAATGACCCAGGACAATTCTGAGAGATTTGTGGTAAAGACGCTACCCACATTCAGAGGAAGGACTGCAGGAGTGGAAACACAGAAGTAAAACAACTGCTTGAACACATGGGTTGATGAGGACATGATTGGGGATGTAGACTCAAAACTACCACACCAATGCAAATATCAATAATATGTAAACTCATCTTGATTGATGACACATGTTAAAACCAGTGGAAATGTGCGTTGGATATGGGGGGGGGGGGTTGAAGGGGAAAGTAAAAACATGAATCATGTAACCATGGAAAATTTTTCTAAAAAAATAAAATATTTCAATCTTAAAAAAATAAATAAATAAAATAAATATATATGCCCAAAATGAAACCCATCTTTCTTCCTAAACCTACTTCCTCCAAACTTTCCAACTTTGAAACTTCTTTCTATAACTCTTCTTCCTTGTGCCATTCCTGACTTTCCCCTCTTTATCACCTTATTTGTATATAATCAGAAGCCAAGTCTTAATGAGTCTTATGCCATCTCTCATATCTACTACCTTCTTTCCACTCCTTCTGCTATCTTCATGTGTCTCCTTGCTCCTACTCTCTTCCTTTTCTGATCCATCCTATGCTTCAAAATCTTTGGGGATTCTCTATTGTCTCTAGACTAAAACACAAACTTTTGGAGGGCACCTAGGTGGTTTAGTGGACAGGGAGCCAAACCCAGAGATAGAAGGTCCTAGGTACAAATCTGACCCTTGACACTTTCTAGCTATGTGACCCTGGGCAAATAACTTAAACTCCATTGCCTAGCCCTGACTGCTTTTCTGCCCTAAAACCAATACATAGAATTGATTCTAAGACAGAAAATAAGGGTTTAAAGCACACACACACATACCCCTGTCAGTCTGGTGTTTAAAGCTCTCCACAATCTATTTTTTGTGTCCCCACTAAACTAACTGTTCCCTAATGTCCACATTCCTTCTCCTGTCTGTTCACTTGCACAAATCATCTTCCACCTGGACTATAGACTTTTCTCATTCATTTATTTTGTGTCTTTATGTCTTTAAGACTCAGTTCCAATCACCTCTACTCAGTGAAATCTTCTCTGATCTTCCCAATTGTTAATGTTCTCTCCTTCCTCAAATTACCTTATATTTTCTTATTTGTGTTCATGTTGTAATCCCTCAGTAGACTACTACCTTTGGAAGGGCATGGACTGTTTTGTTTTTATTTTTTGTGTGTCCCCCTGAAACATAGCATATGCCTTGCACTACATATTAGGCATGTAGAAAACAAACATTCTTTGAATTTACTTGAATTGAAGTTTCCTTCCAATTCTAACACTTGATGAATCTATCAAATGGATGGACAATGAGGACAGACACAAAGTTCACTGAAATTTACATATAATCCCCAAAAATCACTTACACTAAAACCAGATATTATATCCAACCAGAACTTCTTTGCCTCATTCCATTAAAAAGTAGGAAAAGGAATTTCATCACCTTTCTTAAACATTCACAGACAGATAAGGCTGAAAATTAGTAAGGAAATGACTCTGGGGTTAATAGCCAAAGGGAAGGAGTGAAGAGTGAGGGTTCCCAAAGATCCACCAATTGGATAATCAGTCCCTGAATAATCCACAGCAGCTCTGTCTAGCCTTATGAACCTGATGCTTAATACCTTATTAGGTCAGGCAGCATGTTTCCTCAAACAGATCTAGTTATTCTTTGGCCTGAAGGAATGTCCAGCCTCATTTTTGTCTGGGTAGTATATTAACCTTGCGCAGTGAGTGGATCAGCATTTTTCTCTAGATTATTCTTTCTAGGGCAATGCAAACCCTATCAGAGCCTACTGAATGAAAAATCTATGAACAGGGTCCTTGTAGAGAATAATAACCCTTGTTTTTAAACAGACTGGTTTCAGGAAAACTATTCTCTCCACGAGTTGGTGTGAAATGTTTGCCCTTCACACAGAGAAAGGGAATTTTAAGTGACTCCTTTCCCTTTGAGGTGGGGTGGAAGAATGAGTGTGGGAAGCTTGATTTTCTGAGTGCCTAGGGGTCTTTCCACTGCCTGTCTGCTATTAATGCTCTCACATAAATGTGACTTGTAATGTATTATAAGTGGTACAGATTTATTTTATGCTGTATTTTTCACGAAAAATTTGCAAATAAATGTTCTGCATTAAATAATATTTAGAAATGTGAAATAAAATACTAAAGTAGGTTTAAGGAGAATGAAAAATAGAACATGGCAACTTTGGTTAAGAATAGAAGGATAATGCAGTGAGAAAAGGAATTGAAGTATTAGATATTCTAGGTATACATGGAGAATACTCAAGGGACAGATTTAAGAAAGGATCCTCTTTGGGACTAGCACTAAGGAAATGAAGGAAAAGGAAACTGAAAGAAAAACCAAGCAGGTGAGCATACTAGCTCCTGAGAATCAAAGAAACTCTCCATAATTATATTTAAAAAGCAACAAAATATCGTTCTTACATCACTCAACTATTAATTCACCAAGATTATTGGATTCAAAGTGAGGTAAATTTAATGGTAAGGGTACTTGGTATGGTTTGAACTCCCATCCCATTCCATTTTTGCTGAGTACTTCTAAGATTATTTAAATCCATTTTATCCCATGCTAACAGAATAGACAAGAAACAAGTGTTTTTAAAATAAAACATTTAATTGGTACTGAAATAAGCATTAAAGGATGGGAAAAATATCCTCAACATACACATATTCTGGGGGTCAGGGCCTCAGCTTGGAAATGTCTCTACCCTTCTGGCCTCCTCCTCTTATTGATAACTTCCTCTGTAGAACTATTAGCAATACTTACTGCTACCCCAGATCTCTGGCCTTTTTCCACTTTACCCTTTGCCTCAACCCAGGAGTCGGCAACCTTTTTGGCTGTGAGAGCCATAAATGCCACATTTTTTAAAATGTAATTTCGTGAGAGCCGAACAGTGCTCACAGTGCGCGCTCCTGTAACAGCACCTGAAAAAAATTGACTTTATGGCTCCTGCAGAAAGAGCCAGATATGGCCCTCCAAAGAGGCAGATATGGCTCAAGAGCCATATGTTGCCAACCCCTGCCCTAACCCCTTCTCATCCACCTTTCTCTTCTTAGAATCTAAGCTTCTTGAGATCAGGGACTGGTTAAGTTGGTTGTGCAGTACAGTTAGGAAAAACTGAATTCAAACCCAGCCTCAGATATTTCTTAGTAGTGTGACTCCAGGCAAGTCATTTCACCCTGCTTGCCTCAGTTCTGCATCTAAAATGAGCTGGAGAAGGAAATGGCAAACCACTATAGCATCTTTGCTAAGCAAACCCCAAATGAGGTTATGAAGAACTGAATGTGACTGAAAATGACTGAACCACACACAAATCCTTCAAGTGATAAGAGTTGTGAGAACTCAAACCCTTATGATTATATTTCTTTTTTTAGTCAATTAAAACATCCATTAGTTCGAAGCAAAAGATATATAGCAGAGCAATTTGGGTGACATTTTTTAATAGAGTCAAATCCTCTCCAATACCATTAGAGAAGGGGGCACAAGTTGAGAGAATGTGCTACAAGGGAACATACCAGGTAGGGAGCACATGTAGCCAATGTACACAGAGGTCTGGGTAATTCATACCTCTGATTCTATAGGCTCATGAATATTTCTGTCTTAAGGTAAGGGTCCTTCTTGAGATCTTTTTATCATCTCCAGATAATTTAATAATGACGGCTTAGTTGATAAGAAGTATGGGACACTGAAGATCTCTTAGCTCATGCTTCCAGCTCTGTCTCTGGCAGCATGGAGTTTATTATATATACTTCAAGACTCACTTCACACAAAAGAACCCCCCCAAAACTTTGCATTTGCTCAGAAACACAAATGATGTCATATCAAAACACAAAGATTCTCAATAGCTTCCAAATATTACAAGTCTAAGGTTGAACTTCAGCTAGGTCCTTATCAGAAAGCTGTGACAGGGAATATTTTCTCAGAGGTGAAATGCCTCCTGGAGGAATTTATGACCTTGAGTGTCTAAACTACTTTTGAAACCAAAGCAGTTGTATTTCTGACCAAAGGAGAGAATATTAACCTCTTGACTACTGGTTTGCTAGGAGCTTAAAGCTTTTCATTAAGGGAAGGTGTGGATCAGGAGTCAAAAGATGAGTCTCAGATTTTTATCTATTTGAGACTCTGTTTCTCTTATTGGCTTCCCACAGGTCCTTTCTCATTTAGTAGAGATACTATGCTTCTTGGATCCTTTTGCTGCTGTTCACTGCTATGTAACTTCAGGTAGAGGACTCAGCCAGTTCTTTGGCTAGAAGCTACAGTGGGCCCTGTTTTATGGTGGAAAATCCCAAGCAGCTAACTAGAGAAGCCCCTTGGCTTTTTCTGGTCTCGCTTTTGAAGTGGCTCTTTACACCTGTCATTTGGACTCTAATAGCTTAATTCTTACCTTGGAAAATACCTTCTATTTCCAATCCTATTTTTTGTTTGGACAAATCATTCACAAGGGTTCTGCATCAGATCTGGGAGAAGCTAGGGTGAGGAGACTCTTCTGGACACCTTTACCCTTCCCCGGCATCATCTCTGTATGGCTCTAGTTCCTTACATATAACTGGGGCTAGGCTAGCTGAAGAATGAAACAGCAACTGACCTTTCCCCTCTTTCCCCTTAATAAACAAAAATCTACTTCGCTAGCTATGGCAATATACTTTAGGTACACTAGGAATTAAATAGTTTTTTTGTGACCTAACTTAGGAACCCAATTGCCATTTATAATATTTTTTCCATGGGAAAATGACTTCTGAATTACAAATAAGCAACTTCATTATCCATAATGGCAGTACCATGGGTGCAATTATTCTTTGGGAGAAACTCTCAGGGTGTCAGTTTCTCAGAATTCAAAACTTATGAGATGGTGCTTGGGGTAAGGTTTATTTTGTCATTAAAAGAGACAGAAATATCTAGAGAGGAACTGTGTGGGTGAGTCTAGTGTCCAGGAAACCAGCAGTGCCATTATTTTCCTAAAAGAACTGATAGGAAGCCTGAGAAGAAGGGAATCCTGGCTCTGTGGTGAGCATGGGATGAAAGTGAATCTGCTATTCCTTCACTGGTCTCAGTTCTTGCATGCCTGTCATAGCATGACCCCATCCCTTTACAGCATAACCACAAATGGTCTTTTAATTCCGCTTAAGTCAGAATGACTAAGAGAGAAGCATTAGCCATTCTTGCTACCATTCCTGTAGAAGAAATGCTGCATTTCCATTGACTTCCTCATTTCTTCTTATCCCATGAAGGATGATCACCCTCTAGTATAATCACTTATATGAAGTACTTTCAAGAATCTCATATATGATTTGGAGTCTTATTTTCTATTTCTTTTTTTTAAGCTTTGCTGGATATTATGAAACATAAAATGAACATGAAAACACTTTCATAGAAATCATCTCAGAGAATTGTGAACTGGTCCAACCAATATGGAGAACAATTTGGAAGGGCTATAAAATTGTGTATATACTTTGACCTAACAATGGCACTACTAGATCTATTCCCAAAGAGATCAAAGAAGAGGGGAAAAGTACAAACATATTAATAGCAGCATTTTTGTGTTAGGAAAGAATTGGAAATTAAGGGGGATGCCCATCAACTGAGGAATGACTGAACAACTTTTAGTATATGATTGTGATGGAATATTATCATGCTATAAGAAATGACAGGCAAGATAGTTTTAGAAAAAAACCCATGATGAAAAATGCTATCCACCTCCACGGAGAGAATTAATGAATACTGAGTGCAGATTGAAGCATACTTTTTTCACTTTATTTAGCGTGTGTGTGTGTGTGTGTGTGTGTGTGTGTGTGTGTGTGTACTGTAACAAGGCTAATATGGAAATATGATTTACAAGACTTTACATGTATAATTGATATCATTTTGCTTGCCTTCTAAATGGGTGGGAAAATAATGGGTTGGAGGGAGAGAATTTGCAATTAAAAATTTTTTGATGGACATTAAAAAAAATAAATTTAAAGCAATAATAATAACTATCTCAGATCTTAGTAGCAAAGTCCCTGTAGTAGCAAAGGGTTATAAGCAGTATGGATTCTCATTGATTGGGGAATAGTTAAACAAAGTATGGCTCATTAATATAAAAAAATTGCTATGTTGAAAGAAATGAAAAGAAAATTAATACAGAGAAGTATAGAAAGACTTGTATTAATTATGCAAAATGGGAAAAACAATATTCATGAAGTCTATAAAAGGATTAGTGGAAAGAACAGAAATACCTCACTTAACTGAATGCTTTGTAATTGTATTGATCAAATCTGGCCTCAAAAAAGAGAAGAGAAAATGTTCCTCCATCATTTCTTTTTTTTTTCCTGCGCCATTTCTTTAAAGAACTGAGGGATTGTGGATGTGGGAAATTGCATATACTGTCGGACTCAGTTGATATGTTCAGGTTTGCTGAACTGCTTTTGCTCTTTTTTTGAGATTTTCTCTCTGGAAATACATATTTGGAAATGATGGAAACAACAAAAGATATATTTTTAAGAAATTTAAATAGAGATACTGTACCCTTTCCAGATATAACACTCCCCTGGCAGGGCTTCAAAAGATAGTCCTGTGCTGTGTGAAGCATATGCAGAGGAAGATGTGACTCTAATTGGTGGGTAGAATGTTGAATGTAATCCTATATTCCTACATAAAGGATTGAATTGGCTCCAGACACTCTTCAAAAGAATCAAGGAGAGAAAGAACTTCTAGGGAAATAGTGGGAAGAGAGATACTTTGAAATTGTGAGTGAACATGCATTGGAAATTGGCCCCATCATGTCCCTCAACTTACTTGAAATTCTGAAGACTTCTGCCACAACCTCCTCTATATGAGATTTTTCCTTTCTCCTTTGTTGAGTGGAAATCTTAACTTTCTCCCAGCTGAGGAACCCATTCATTTTTATATGTTCTTTAGTATATCCTCATATGAATAACTTCTCAAATTTCTGTTTGCCATTTTGCTTGCATAAATGGGTTTACTGGCTATTCACTATATGGTGAGAAAATTTTTCTGTATTGCTTTTATGACCACCATTTCGTTAAGATAGCCAGTCATATCACTAGCTAGAGCCTGGCTTCAAACATTAGCTCAGGTAATTAACTGGTAGCGATAGAAGAATTTCTAGCTCAACTTTATGAACTCTATTTACTTATGATAAGCATTTCCTGTCACTAGCTATACCTCTAATGTAAATGGTTAGTCTGCAAATTCCAGTTAAATTCCCTAATATTTGCTGATCAGTTTATTATTTTATTTGGTGTAGATCTTCCCCTTCTGTTACCAGTTCTTTGATGTGTAAATCTTTACCTTCCCCTTCTGCCCTCTGTAAAATTCCATGACATTGATTCTGCTGATGGAACTAAAGACTATAGAAGGTTATTGAAAATGTTATTCGGGGCTCACTGGTTTTCATATGCCATGAGCCTCTACTGAGCATATAATATATTTATTTTTCTTCAGGATCTGTGCATGTGAATATGTACAATCAGCAGCAGTACTTATCAACAAATCCATGGACAATTTTTATGTCAACTCTTTGTGATGGTGATTTATAGAATGTTTGGTGGATAGGGGCTAAGTTGGCAAGAACCTCCAAAAGAACAATCCAGCAAATGGCTTTTGTTCTGAATCTATTGTAACCCTAGACCAGAAATATTGAAGAGGTGGCAGATAGATATAATTCTAGCCTGAGACTCCTCTAAGATACTGGAGTAAAGATTCCTTAGATTCATCTGTCCTAAATTTTGTCTGCCCTTTGCCCTGGCTAGCATATGTGTATGGTCCTTTAATTCTCTTATGGTTAGGCCAGAACTTAGATCATTTCTAACCATGTCACCTTTGCGCTGTCTGTCTATATATTTTGACAATCTAATCATCTTACCAAGACACAACTGTATAAAGATACTATACTACCCTTTCTGTACAATGTAAGGGATTTTCAAGGATAATTTTGATGGTATGCAATTTCACATTATGTGAAACTTTAGAAAGTGAGGACTATTAAGGTTAAATCATTCGCCCAAGGTCTATGAGACTGAGGAAGATTGGGGCCAGAGATATAGATTTGGGAGTCATCAAGCTAGAAGTGAAGTGATAGTTAAAGCTAGAGAAGTTTATGAACCCTGAGACAGGGACTATAGAAAGGTAAGAAAGGATTGTAGAGACAGAGCCTTGGGGAACACTTATATTTGGGGATAGAAGATGTGAGCAGAGCAATCCAAGAAGACAGGATCTGTAAAGAGAAAGGAGGAGAATCCAGACAATTTCATATTAGGGAAATCAAAGAAAGAGTGTTTCAAGATGGATGATATAGTAAAAGAAATAACTCCTTACTCAAGATCTTTATACAAATTAAATTGTGAGTTGGTGCTTAGGTGAGTAGACTATGCATGGCCAATAACATCTAAAATTTTATTTAAGAGACAGAGACAGAGACAGAGAGCTTGGTTCAAAATATAAAGGTCAAAGAAAGTGACAATCAAGAAAAAACTACTAAATTTAGCAATCCAAAGAACATATTTTCAAAGTAGTATTGAGGTCTAAAGCTAAACTGATAAAAGAGTGAGCGGAGACAATTGTTTTATGATGTTTTGTTTTATTATGGGAAGAAGGGAAAGAAACTGGTAATATGAAGCTTTAACAATGTTAAGACAAAGATTTTTCCTCAATGAGAAATCTATGTACATTGGCAAGGAGAAGGGAAGAGGTCAGTAGATGGGAAAAAATTGAAGGTCTGAGGATGAGGGGTCTTTGATTAATGTCTTTGATAACATAGGAGTCTATTCATAACTCCTTCAAACAGTCTATAAATGCTTAGTTGACTGACATAGTTGACATAAGAGTATGAAGGGAGGTGATAGTAATATACTTACCCCAAACAAAATACTAGAAGCATCTAGGAGATTTCCCATTCAATTAGGGAGAAAAAAATTTCTTGATCTGAGGAACCTTTTTGGTGCTAACTAGGCATTGCTGTTAGGGCATCTAGATAGAGGATTGAGCCTGGAGTCAGAAAGACCTGAGTTCAAATATAACCTCAGACCTTTACTGTGTGACCCTGCACAAATCACTTAACCTCTATTTGCCTTAATCCCCTGAAGGAGGAAATGGAAAACCATGCCAGTATCTTTGCCCAGAAAACTCCATGACAGTATGATCCACAGGATCATGAAGAGGTCTGACACAATCTAACAACAACAACAAAGTATAGCTGTGGATTAGATTAACAAAAGAGATGAAAATATGTTAATTTCCCCTAATTATCTTTATGACTTTATATATTTTTTAATGATAACATTGTCTTTGAAAAAGAAGGAGCCATATTGGGTCTGGGAGGAGGAAAGGAAGAGGGGAGGGAAAGAAAATGAAATATAGAAATATGGAAAAATATTTCAAAAATTAAAATTAAAAAAAAAAGAAAGAAAAAATAAGCCAGGGCAGCCAGGTAGGATTCAGTGGATTGAGAGCCAGATCTGGAGACAGGAGTTCCTGGGTTCAAATCTGACCCCGATTGCCTAGCTCTTATTGCTCTTCTGTCTTGGAACCAATACACAGTACTGATTCTAAGACAGAGAAGGTAAGGGTTTGAAAAAAAATTTTTTTTAAAGAAGAGACTCAGCACCAATGGACAGCTCTAACAGATGGCAGTAGCAAACTCATCCCAGAAGAAACTCAACAGCAGCAGAGTGACAGAGAAGTTTTAGAGTGAGAGAGAACTGGTAGCTATTTAGGTGGAATTGAGCAGCCCTGGGGCCCACATGGCTGTTGGGATAGAGAGCTATAAGAGGTGTTCCAGCTGGGTCACAACCACAAGAATGTGAATTGTCCAGGGAGTGTTCCTTCTCCCAATGGAAGTGTATAAATCTGTAGGAAATTGTAAACTTTGTGTATGAATGCAAATTCCTCTTGCTATTTACTCTGCTGTTCTGGCTTCATTAAAAACTTTGTCATCTGACATTTAGTTCCTGGTTCTTTTAATAGACAATGTATTCTGTGGGGGTTCAAGCCATATTTGTACAATAATGTTTACTTCCCCAAACCCCACATTGAACTTGGAATGAGAGGTTTGAGAGTAGTGTGGGAACTAAGCTATGTATTTATTCTGTTTTTAATTTTAAGGCTCTTGAGGATATTCTGTTTTTGGATCCATCAACATAATATATGGATATGAATATGTAACATATAGTTTTAGCAATGTGTATGATGTAGACCAATTGGACTTTTCCCTTATTCTGAGGAGGGAAATGTTAGAGAGATATAGTGGCAAAATAATCAGCAGTGAATGATGGATACATAGGGTAAAACCATCAGAATCAGAGAGAGCACCAATTCAACCTAAATGTATTGCCTAACAGATTGGAATGTGACATAATAAGCCCATATAGTCATGAAGAATTTCACCAACTCCTATTGGTATCTTGGCTATATGCCAAGCAGAGAGCAGTGAAACAGTCAAAATAAACATCTTGTATCTTTTTTGTGTGTGTATGAGTGTACAAGTCCATTGATGGTTTGCATTATTCAATAAGTTTTACTATTATATTAACTCAAAATGTGCTTGACTATTTCCGTTCCTTCATTTCCCCATCCTGATGACCTTCGTATATAGATCCCATCAAAAAGTCTCATGTTTCATAAATTAAGCAGATGATGTTCCTGAGTTTCCCAAACTATAGTTCCTTTTGCCAGGGTAGTTACCTCTTCTCTTAGCTCTGAAAATGTTTTCATTTGAGGCACAAGAATACTCATTTTAAAAGTACCATGTCAAATCTAAGCTTTTGGAAGAACTCAATATTTGACAAAAACTGCTGGGAAAACTGGAAAAAGTATGGCAGAAACTAGGTGCAGACCAACATCTCGCACCGTACACCAAAGTCAAAATAGATGCATGATTTAGAAATAAGGGGTGAAACCGTAAGTTAGAAGACTTAGAATGGTTTACCTGTCAGATTTATAAGTAAGGGAAAATTTTCCAAACAAGATATAGAAAATATAATGAAATGTAAAATAGATGACTTTGACTCAATTAAATTAAAAAAGTTTTTCACAAACGAAACCAATGTAACCAAGATTAGAAGGCAAACTGGGGAAAAAATTCTCTAGCAAGTGTTTCTGAGACAATGTCTTCATTTCTCAAATATATAGAGGACTGAGTCAAATTTATAAGAATACAAACCAGTCCCCATTAACAAATGTTCAAAGGATAAAAATGGGAAATTCTTAAATAAAGAAACTAGAGCTATCTTTAGTCATATGAAAAAATGCTCCAAATCATTATTAATTAGTGAAATGCAAATAAAACAATTGTGAGGTACCACCTCACACTTATCAGACTGGCTAATATGACAAAAAAAAAAGAAAATGATCAATGTTGGAGGGGATATAGAAACATTGGGACACTAAAACACTCTTGGTTGGAACTGTGAACTGATATAACCATTCTGGAGAGGAATTTGGAACCATATCCAAAAGGTTAAAAAAACTATGTATACCCTTAAAACCCAGCAATACCACTATTAGGTCTATATCCCGAAGAGATCAAGATAGGGGAAAAAGATATATTTGTACAAAAATATTTGTAGCAGCTCTTTTTGTGGTGGCAAGGACCTAGAAACTGAAGGGATTCCATCAATTGGGGAATGGCTGAACAAGTTGTGGTATATGATTAAAATGGAAGACTATTTCACCTAAAGAAATAACAAACAAGTTGATCACAAAAAAAGACTTAAATGAAATGATGTAAAACCAGGACCAGAACCAGGAGAACATTGTACATAGCAATAAACTACAATGATCAACTGTAAAAGACAATAACTATCAACAATGCAAGGATCCAGAACGATTCCCAAGGATTCATGATGAAAAAGGTTATCCACTGCTGTAGAAGGAATTGATGGGGTCTGAATATTGATTAAAGCATACCATTCTTCACTCCTCCATGATTTTTTCTACAGTTTCATATATGTCTTCTTTCACAACAGGATGAACCTGGAAATATGTATTGTATAATAACACATGTAAAACCTATTATCATATTACTTGCCATATTGGGGAATCTCCCTCCTGTTGGGAGGGAGGGAGAGAACATGGATTGCAAAATGTCAGAAAATGATTATTGAAAACTGAATGAACATATAATCTAGGGGGGAAAACACACACAAAAAAGTCAATGTTTTCCACCCATAGATCACCCAACCCTTTTCCTTGAAGATAAAGAAATTCCCAACATCACCATGTTTTCTGGCAGTCAGGATATGAAGTTGTATCTGATTCTTTATCACCCCATTTAGAATTTTCTTGGCAAAGATAATGGAGCGGTTGCCATTTCCTTCTCCAGCTCATTTTACAGATGAGGAAACTGAGGTAGAGTTAAGTGACTTACTCAGTATTACCCAGTTAATAAGTGTCTGAGGTCAAATTTCAACTCAAGAACAAGAGTCTTCCTGACTTCAAGCCCAGCACTCCATCCATTGTGCTGCCTAGATGTCTAGCATAACTTAAATTTTGATTACTGATTGCAGAGTTATGGTGTATAGGATGTAATGCATACTAGAACTGTCGGGGGCTGTGGGTCAGGATTTATTTCTGAACTAGAATCATAATATGACCTAACCAAGGAGACAAAAGAGACTCACAAAAAGCAACAGTCTCTAAAAGTACTTGCTGTAAGGGAGTCTGCACTGGTATTCTACAACTAGATGATTCACTCTTTTCATTCACCTTCTTCTATACTGGTAGCAACACTATCAGTAGAGCTATTGCAAATGCAGAATATGGCCTCCGGGTTGTTAATTCCCTTTTACTCATTAGGGAATTGTAAGCATTAGTACGAATGTTTTCCCAAAGAGTAGCTTTTCTTTCAACTGAGGGAGTATTGTGGATACCAAATGAATAGAAATGGTCTGCTTGTAGCTGATGATCCTTTCTGGACCTAAATTCTGCCATAGAGACTGAAAGTTTTACACTGTTTCCCTGTTTTTCATACTGCACTATAAGTTCTATGAGAGCATATAGCCTATTTTTATTTTGATGCATAATATATTATATTATAGATATACATGTATTATATATTACATTTAAATATGATATATTTAAGTCTACCTATTATGTAAATCTGTATTTAAAGTTCTCAAACTTTTTGGTCTCAGGACTCCTTTGCACTCTTAAAAATTTTGTAAAGCACCTCAGAGAGCTTTGTTTGTGTGGGTTATATAGATCTATCTATAGCTATCTATATTATATATTGATATTTACCATATTTCAAATTAAAATGTCTTGTATTACTAAGAAAAGTTTTGACCTCATAGACTCTCTTAAAGGGGTGAAACCCCACAAGGAGTCCCTGGACCACACTAAACCAACTAATCACATTTCCCCCCCCCCCCCCCCAATACACAGCATTGCAAGTAATAAACACTAAATAAAGGGTTGTTGCATTGTCCCTGAATTGAATTCCTTTCTTTTCTTCTGACCTTAAATTGTTCCTGTCTCTTTCTCATTTAAATTCAATTCAAGAAGTATTATTAAGTATCTATTATGAGCCAGGCACACTCTGTGCTTGGCCCTGGAGCTGCAAAAAACAGAACAGTCCTCATCCTGGAGGAGCTTACATTGTACTGGGGGGACACAGCACACACACAGAAAAATAAATGTATTATTTATTAGTTTGTCTCTTCATTTACTTATGTTTTGTAAATACAAAGTAATTTTAAGAACCGCTTCACCCCAATTCAAAGAATCCCTGTGGACAAGTCTAAGGAAATAGCATTTAGCTTGACTAAAACTCACTAACTTTCAGTAATATATGGATGCCCATGCGAGTTGTCTAAATGTGGCTTTTGTGGAGGCAGTGATAGATAAATCTGAGGTCTGGACTCTCCCTAAGGAGAGCTAGAATACTGGCTAACGGAAAGGATGGGGGAAGGTGGGAAAAGAAGTACAGATAAGCTTTGGAGTACTACCAGATCTGGGGTTACCAACCAATCTAGAATTCTCTGTCTGCTTCCCCACACAAATATTGCCAATTCAGGATTACAGTAGATTCAAAACACAAAGTTGCTATTTAGAGAATTCTCTCTTAAAGGAGTGTGGGGAAAGGGACATCTAAAGGGTTATCACCTGCTTGGCCCCTTCCAAACAAACATTGATGACCATCACAAATACCTAACAGCAAAAAAAACCCTTCCAGTCAAGCAGATAGCAAACAGAATTCAGTGAAATTATTCTTCTTAGAATGTGGCAGAAAATACACAATAGTGAACGAACTCAGGAGTAACTAGTTCAGGAGATACAGAGCAAGACCTAGAGAAAGGAGGTCCTGGGTTCAAATTTGACCTCAGATACTTCCTAGCTGTGTAACTTTCGATGAGTTACTTACTCCCCATTGCACAGCCCTTACAGTTTTCTGCCTTGGAACCAATACTCAGTATTGTATCCAAGACAGAAAGGAAGGATTTTTGTTAAAAAAAAAAAAAAAAAAAAAAAAAAAAAAGTAAATGTGCTCTTCAGATAAGAACAAGATAAATTATCAAAGGCTGTCACCCAAGGAGACTACTCTCTTTCATCTCTCTTTTGCTTTCTCTCTCTTTGCCTCTGTCTCTCTGTCTGTCTTTCTTTCCACCCCCAACCCCCCTCCCTCTCCTTCTCTCCCTCTCTCCTCTCTCCCTCTCTCCTCTCTTCCCCTTCCTCTCTCTCTCTCCCTCCCTCTCTCTCTCTCCCTCTCTCTCTCT
>NC_058132.1:389649126-389666777 GCF_016433145.1 Gracilinanus agilis | reverse complement strand
CTCTCTCTCTCTCTCTCTCTCTCTCTCTCTCTCTCTCTCTCTCTCTCTCTCTCTCTCTCTCTCTCTCCATTCTACTAAGCATAGAATCAGCATTCTCCCCTGCAATCCAGAGTCACACCTAAAGAGCAGCATAAAAAACCTACTCAAGCTTGAAAATTTGAGTTACATCTGAAAAATGTAAGGCTTCTTAGCATTTGTAAGATATGGAGAACATATAGTAAAGTGAAATAAATCCAGGAAAACAAGATACATGATGATTCTAACAACATAAATAGAAAGAATAATCTTAAAATAATAACAAAATTAATATTGCAAAATTTCAAGAATAAGGATGCTCCAAAGAGATATAATTTGACCTCTCTTAATCCTTTGCAGAGGTGAGAAGTCTGTGGATATGGAATATTTCATATAGTTTCAGGTTTTTTTCTATGTATTGATCACTGGCTGTTTTTTTTTTTTCTTAAAAAAATTCTTTGTGGGGCAGCTAAGTGGTTCAGTGAATTGAAAGCCAGGTTCAGAGATAGGAAGTCCTGGTTTCAAATTTGATCTCAAACACTTCCTAGCTCTATGACCCTGGGCAAGTCACTTAACCCCCTTGCCTAGCCCTTACTGCTCTTTTGCCTTGGAACCAATACACAATATTAATTCTAAGACACAAAGTAAAGGGTTTAAAAAAATTCTTTGTTATATTAAGATAGCTTTCTGGAAGGGGAGAAGAGGATATAAAGGAAAATTTACATGCTATAAAAACAAAAGCTATAAATAAAAATTCTTTTGTATATCAGCAATAGTTATATATTCATTCTGTTTTTTTTTTTGTTGTTGTTGTTGTTGTTGTTGTTCGTTTTAAACTCTTACCTTCTTTCTTAGAATCATTACTGGGTTCAATTCACTGAGCTACTTAGATACCCCCTGGTGGGCTTTTTATATTTTAAAGAATAAGTGGTGGGGGCAACTCAGTGACTCAGTAGATAGTGAGCCAGGCCTAGGGACAGGAGGTCTTGGGTCCAAAACTAGTCTCAGACACATCTTGGCAGTGTGACCCTGGGCGAGTCACTTAACCCCCATTGCCTAACCTTTGCCACTCTTCTGCCTTAGAACTGATATACAGTATTGATTCTAAGATGGAAGTTAAAATAAAATCAGTGGCAGTGAAAGCCTCCAGGATGGTGTCATGTGATAAAAGGAATTATGTCATTATATTTCTTTTCAAAAGAGAATAGCACAGTTCTTTGAACATTCTAGGTGTTTAATAAAAGTGAATAGGATAAAATAGAATTACTACTTTTCTATCCTTCTACATGGGAGACATGAAGCTTGAATAAGCATTCAAAGTAAGAGTATGCTTAGGTTGGAACAATTCCCAAGTACCTATATTTTTAATGTCCATTCATAAGTCTAAATAAATCTGTATGACACAGGCTGTAAATTTACTAACTGTAAGTTATAACAAGGATAGAATGAAAGATCAAGGCTTCGCCTGAGGGTATTGGAATTTAGAGAATACTGCCTGGCATCTGTCCTCCTTCTACAGACAGAAATAACTGAGTTTAACACCTCATTATTTTAAATGAAATTTTATGTTTTCAACTAATTAAAATTCACTTTCTCTTCTGCCCTTCACCCCCAACTAAATAAATGAAAATAAAACCCTTATGAGAAATGCATAGTTCTTATATTGTCAAGCAAGACTAATTCCAGTATTGTCCATGTCTAAAAAAATATGTCTCTATTAGCACCCTGAGTCTGTCATCTCTTAGTCAGGAAGTTAGCATGTAGGTAACAAGAATAAATAAAGTAGTAAACTTCCAAATATCTTGGATTCCTTACCCCAGAAGCTGAACCTCAGTTGAAATACCTTCTTAGGCTGACCTTCTCATCCAGCATTGATGCCAAAGTGTTCCAGGTAACTCTTTAAAAAAACATTTTTTAAATTTTATTTTAAAAATCATTACCTTCTGTCTTAGAATTGATACCAAGTACTAAGTATTGGTTCCAACCTAGAACAGTGGTAAAGGTTCAGCAATTGGGGTCAAGTGACTTGCCCAGGGTCATATAGCTACAAAGTGTCTCAGGTTATATTTAAACCTAGGTCCTTCCATCTCTAGGTCTGGCTCTCTATCTACCTAGCTGCCCTTTCAAAGTCACTCTTGAAACTGGATCTGGCATCTTTACTGGATATCCCATCAGAATTACACTTAGAGAACAGGGGACATGGGGGCGGCAGAAGTTTGTTTTTTTAAATGCATATGGCATACAGGCTATTTCCACTAACTAAACTCTATTTCAAAAAAAAAATTTAAAAATAAATACAAAGTCAACTATAAAGTATCCTGACCTTATAACCAAGAAGTCATTGGTTCAAATCATGGCTTAGATATTTACTGTGGCCTCTGGGTAAATCACTTAATCTCTTTTTGTCTCAGTTTTCTTATCTATAAAATGGAGAAAATACTGGCACCTACCTTAGATGGTTGTGAGGATCAGATGAGATAATGTATGTAAAGCACTTTACAAACCTCAAAGATACATATGTATTTCTGTAGGCATATATGTAGTCTCTATATGCGTGCATGTATAGATACATATAAACTATTATTATTGTTGCTATTATTACTATTCATCTCTTACTTGATATCCTATCCATTGTTCCTAAAGTTTTTTTTATCTCCTTGATATCCTGTCACCCATTACTTTAGGATGAGTTGTGACTCAGGCTTCAAACTCTAGAAAATGCCATCCTGAGAAGCACAGCTGGATAAATGTCAGTCATTGGCTGTGCTCTGTTGCTTGGGGAAAGTGCCTGACACAGTGGCTGTTGCTATGGGGACCAGAGCCCTGGATGATGATAATATCAGGACAGACTAGGGGGAAAAGGGTAAAATTGATAACTTCATCTCAAGCTCAAACACAGCTTCAAATTAATGGCATTGAATAATTTACCTCTGGGGGGGAGGAACCTTTAACACATCACAAAAGGAAATTTCTTAATAGATGGTTGTCACTGACAACTTGCACTTCATTTGCTGGAAAATGGCAAAGTGTTTTTTTCACAGAAACCTATGACTAGCTGTAAGTAGTCCCCATTAGTTATTACTTGCTCTTGCAATTTTCTCTACATTTCTCAGAATTTTTTGTTGATTCTGTTTCAATTTTTACCCCCAAAGATGCTTTTATTCACTAGAAAATTTGGAGGTTTTGCTATTTCCCCCCCTTCACAAGCCCAAGAAATTACCCTATCAATATTCATCTTTGAAGGATATTGTGATTTAAAAAAAATGAATATCTGCAATCTTAGGTCTATCCTGCAGATAAAAACCATTTTATAGGTTTCATTGTAGTCCTGAGTTCAGCTTCAGTGAGATATTGATGGGAATTTTGCCTTAGTCAGGATTTTGGTGTAGGAGGAAATGAGAGAAATTACATTGACCTAGTGTCATAAAGCCTGGAAGATAAGAAAAAGAAATTTAAACTTGGATTTAAAAGACAAGAGGGATTTAAGGAGTGGGGGTGGTTGAAGTGAAATGCGAAGATAAGAATAGGAAAGGTATTTTGAATGATCTAAAGGGGAGAGTCCAGAGAAGAGATGAGATTTTGTAGCAAAAAAAGGGGCCGGAACATTTCCTATTTGTTTTTGCTCCTTTGTTCCTTTGCCTTTCTCCTACAATATCACCAAGAATGATCACCCCCATCCCCCACCCAAACCCCCAATCTTCTTTATTCCTTACTTGTCCATAATTGATACAAGGGTCTTGGCTACTAATCTGGGGTCTCTGATCTATATAGATCTATGATCCTATTTCACAGCTAGATACAGCAATGGATAGAATCTAGGACCTATAATCAGGAATACTTGAGTTCAGATCTACCTAAAGGCAGAGTTACTAGCTGTGTGATCCTGTCTACCACAGCTTTCTGGTCTGTAAAATGGGGTTACTAATAGTACTTATATTCCCAGGTTGTTATGGGGATAAAATGAGAAAATGTTTATAAATCATTTTGAAAATTTTTAAAGTGATATAAAATGTTAGCTATCATTATTAATTTTTATGACCATAGGTTAGCTGGTAAGTAAATTAAAAAAATAATAAAAACAATAGGGTATGCAGAACACATTTTAAAGTTTAATTTGCATTATTAACTTTTTTTCTATTACTTCTCTAGGTCTAGACAATGAAGGGAATAATAAATGAAGCTCTGATTTGTAACATTTGCTGAATCTCACACTGAAAATTTAACAAGTAGCTCAAAAGCCATATGAGGGAACTCGAAATCCTGACTATGACTGAATTTGTCACATGACTGAGATGAATTAAAGAAAGGCCTGCTATCAAACAGTATCCTCTAGCCTCAGAACAGCATGGAGAAAAATAAGCAATAATATGCTAGGAAATCTGGATGCCCTAGGAAAACACAAGATGGTTAACTAGGAAGCAATTCCCTACAAATAAAATCTGGGTGTCAGACCTTAGCATCTGACAGCTGGACCAAATTTCTGTCATGTAGGCTCTCAAGAGGTTGCAGCCAGGTATAAAACTCTGGTCCTAGAGTTAAGAAATCTTGAGTTCAAATTTGACCTTAGATAATAGCTGTGTGACCCTGGGCAAGTCAATTAATCTCTGTATGCCTTAATCCAAGGGAAAAGGAAACGACAAACCCCTCCAATAGCTTTGCCACAAAAACTTCATATGGGGTCGCAAAGAGAAGGATGTGACTAAAATGGCTGAACAACAAAGGCTGTCAATAATTAATATCTTAGTTGGCCAATTTTATCTCCACTCAATTAAAAGTCTTGGGAAATATCTCTACTTAGCTCAGTTCCAGTGTATTCAGTTGACTCATTTGTTAGCAAACTAAGAACTCTCAGGAGCACTGAAATATTTTTTAAAAATTATTCATAACAATATTAAAGCAATATAAAGTTAACAATAGCCTGCACTCCCAGGGAAGACAGTCATATTCTTGTTTTCCCACAGTAATTTGGGCCTCTATAGGCCCAAATTAAACACTGGTAATGCCAAAAGGGGAAGCCAAGAGTCTCATTATGCTGTTTGAGGAAAGGCAGAGACCCTTAGCCTAGGACTGGCAGAAGTCTCTCTAATTTTACTCCTTTGGGCCTTATCTCTAAGGTTTGTCACTTGTCAGACTGAAGGTAGGAGATAGGAGAGGGATAGCTTCACCTGGTCTACAATTCTTCTTGGTTCAGAGCTGGGATCCCCCACTCTAACTTATAGTGACAATATAGTTCTCAGATTCCTATTGGATCTTGTGCAAAATTAATGGGGATAAAGGTGCTGAAGCAGCATACTATATCCAAGATCATGTTCTCAGTCTCTAGTTAGTCTTCTATTTCCATTTGAATTGTTCAAAGACTCAGAATCCTTTCCAAGGTAGGAAATACACATGAAATGGCCTCCCCTTTCATTTCATTGTCTCTATTATAGTCCTTACTGCCTTCAACATCACTAAAATCTAAATGGGGACTCTTAAAATAGGATTTCATAGCCATCTAAGGGGAGGTCAGAAAAATAGGGAGATACCAAATACAACTAAGATTCTTGAAAATCAGCTACACCTAGTAAAGCAAAGTCCAGATTTTCCCAAATCTACTGCTAATATGAAATACCAAAGATCAGAACTTTACCCCGTTAGCTTAAGATTTTCCTCTTATTAAAATGAAAACTCTTCTCAGAATCATGACATTTCTAAACTTTTATCATTTTGACACTTTAATTTTCAGTGATAGCAAGAGGAGAGCCTAACGATATCAGATATCTGAAGAAGTAGGAAAGAATGAACAGTACCCTGAACCAGTCATTAAAAATCACTTTCTCTTGCTTCACACTTTTGTCTGAGACCATCCAGTTCTTTGGAAGCAAGGGAAATGTTCATTTCATTCTGTTATAATTTCAGGGCTGGAAGCTTAGAAGGAAATGAAAATGTTAATCTTTCCTAAATTGAAATTGAGAGTTGGGAAGACAAATGGAGATTATAGAAATGATGAGAAATATCTCAACCTGAATCGAATTCTTTAAGCACCAAGGTGTAAATGTATAAAAGTTGACCTTCATTTCTCTCCTGCCCTTTGAAATTCCCAAAGTAGAAATTCAGTGTAGAGTCTCACATTCTATGGAGGGACATGGTAATTGTTTTTTACCTTTCTCTCCTTTCTTTGTTCAAGTGGATTTATAGATGGAATAGAGACAAAGAGGTGGGAGAACTGGGATGGGGAGGAAGAGAAGGGTCATTATTAAAAAAAATTTTCTGGGCATAGAAAGATTTAGGCTGAATTTCAAAGGAAAAAACAAAGCCATAATGGTCAGATATTTGGGTGGAAGTTGAGTCAAGATGGCAGAATAAGAGGAAGAAGTATAGCCTAACATTTCCCCACTGTACCTCCTCCACAAAGATTTAGAAAAAAGCATGAGATCAAGTTCCCATCAATCAAGCCTAGAAAATGTCTCAGTGAATCATTTTTCTATCCTAGAGCAGCTTAGAGAGGCAGAGAGATCTGAAGAAAGTGGACCTGATCTGTATAGTGTTATAATGATCCTAGTGTTATGAGGAGCTAAAGCAGAGTGTGTGGGTGATAACTGAGTGAAACACTTAAGTTATGATAGTGAAACTCAAAGGACCCCACAGTAATAGATGTTGTGAATCTGCTGAACCCAACTTCAGATATAACAGTGTCCCAGAATAACCAGTCAAATGAAGAATTTGTGATTAGAATTATACAGCTACTTCTAACTGTCTATTCTGGCCTAGACAGGATAATGCTAAATTGACTGAGAATTATATTTTACTATAAGTGATAATATTCTCCTTTCCCTCAAATGTCCCAAGGATATAATCACTAATCCAATCCCTAAGATAGAGATGACACCAAATCTAGGTAAGTTTGAAGATTTAATGTTAACAGGCTTAGGAGGGGAAGCAGGGTAATGACTGGGAAGGAGGGAAACAGGGAAGTCCTTGAACTAAGCTAATGATGATAATGATGGTATTGAATTGATGATAGTCAGGTTTGTCAGTTGCCAGTTGCCAGTCTGGCCAAGCCAGACTGGTTTCAACCTAAATTAGGTTGCTTTGTTGCTTCTTCTTAGTGATTAAATCAGGATCAGGTATTCAATATAAGGATAACACAGGATTTGGGACTGTGAAATTGGTTGGTGCAGGTTGCTAATAATTCAAATTGACCTATGGCTTATCCTCACCACAACCTCCCACGTCCCCAAAACCTAATCTCAGATTGAGATTGATCTCCCAGTTCAAATCCTTCCTTATATACCTGAGTTTCAACTGTCCTGGCACGTGCCACCTCCTGCCAGGCTCAGTTCATTCTATGTTCTAATCAGGTAACTGTCCATCATCTTGCTTTCCATATTGCTGTGCAAATTATCATTACACTAGGAGCATACTGTGTATGCCAGTGCCCATGGACTGAAAGAGAACCAAGATTGGGCACTAATTATAGTAAGCACTTGGGCAGAAAGAGATGCTAGGAGATTCCTGAATTAGCACTGAATGCAGGAATAGGTGCTATCTGGCAGCTCATTTGCCCACTACTCAGTACCCAATCAGAAGGGGTTGGGGTGGGAGAACTACAAATAGACATAGTAGAGATGAATGATTATTGGTGAGCCCTACCTGTGGTACTGAGCAAGGAATAAGTTTGAAAATAGAAAATAGTGATTTGGCTCTGATCCCAGTAGCAGAACAGGACCTTAGTTCTGATCTTCAGTCTAAGGTAGAATCTGCAGTGGAAAAATGAGGGCAGGAGACCCAGACCAAAGGAGAGCCTAAAGTTCAGTCACTTAGAACCAGTCTCCCAGTAGACCAATAGTGGCGGAATCAACCAATAGTCTATTGAAACTCCTAAACAGGGGCAAGTCTATAGACCCAAACTTGGGTCAGGAACTTGTAGAGGTTAGACCAGGAAGGCTTTGAGACTTTTCCTCTCATGTATTTTTGGTAGTACTAAAAACTTATAAGCTCCCAGACTGAACTACAAAAACAGCAAAAAGATATGATAACAAAAGTACAAGCCAGAAATTTCCCCAGAGCCTAGCACTAGCATGAAGTCCAAAGTTAAAAAAATAAACCGAAAGAATGAGCAAACAAAGAATTTCACTATAAAGAGCCATTATAGTGACAAAAAAACTCAAGAGAAACACATTCAGGAGAGAATAACTCAAAAACAACTACAAGCAAATTTTCAAAGAAAATACAGCTTGAACACAATTGCAACCAAAATTTCTGAAAATTTATCTTAAAAAATATATATAAAGTGATTTTTAAAATCAAATGAGGGCTAACAACGAAAAACTAGAAAGGAAATGAGGGAGAAAAATATGAAAAGAAAATTAACAGTTTGAAACAAGAAATATAAAATCTCACCTAAGGAAATAATATCCTGAAAATTAGAATATACCTTAAAAGTCAACCTTAAATCAGCCCAAAAACTGAAAAAGTAGAAGGAAATATGTTATCTTAACAAAAACAAGTGAGGAAGGTGAATTTAATAATCATTAGACTACCTGAAAGTAATGACCAAAAAGAGAGCCTATTCTATTTCAAGAAATCACAGAAAGAAAAAGTAAATCTGTATAGAACTAGAAGTTAAAATAGACTCTGCAAGATTCTTCTAATCACCTCTTGAAAAAAAAAAAAACCAAAATGTAAACTCCCAGGAATATCTTAGCCAAAGTCCAAAGCTCATAGGTAAAAGAAATATTATTTCAAGCAGTTGGAAAGAAAGAATTCAACTACTAAGGAGCCTCATAGTCAGGCTCATATAAGATTTAGTACTTATTACTTTAAGGGAATAGAGAGTTTGGAATATGATATTCTACAAGGCAAAAGATGTATGATCACCATCAATAAATGCCCTATACTATCCTTGCTCTCCCTGAGCACCTAATTTCAATTGGCAAAAGTGATGAAAACCCAGCATGGGCTTCTAAGATCTTTATTTCCTTGCTTAGGATATCAAAATTCCTAAGAATGTTTTCTGTGATCCACTAAGGATCCACTCATCCCAACTATGCTTATTTAGTTTATGGTTTTCCCAGTTAGACTGTAAGCACCTTGAAAGCAGGGATTATCTTTCTTTTTGTTAGAATTTGAATTCTTACTTCTTAGCTCTGTGCCTGGCTCATGGTAAATGATTAATAAATGCTCTAACTCATCGTTCAACCAATTAAATAATCCTATCTTCTTAAAGTTGAGAAGGACTTCAAAATTTATCTTTTCCATTATTCCTATCTAAATAACTATAAATAATTCTATATCTCTGACAAGTGGCTCTCCAGTGGTCTTTATCCCAAGAACTCTCTTGATAGGAAATCCCTTACAAAAGAATTTATTTTACTTTTAGATAGCTTATAATTGCAAATACAATTATCTCACACACCTCTTCCCAATGTTGATAATGCTGATCAGTTTAGAAACCTTTTAAAAAATAAAGCAAGTTGGGGCAGCTGGGTAGCTCAGTGGAGTGAGAGTCAGGCCTAGAGACAGGAGGTCCTAGGTTCAAACCAGGCCTCAGCCACTTCCCAGCTGTGTGACCCTGGGCAGGTCACTTGACCCCCATTGCCCACCCTTACCACTCTTCCACCTATGAGACAATACACTGAACTACAAGGGTTTAAAAAAAAAATAAAGCGAGGCAACATGAGACTTTTTCTTGATGTTGCTATATTGATTCTGTTTTTTCCACTTTCTTTTTATAACAACTCACAAATCAATTCTTTAATATGTTCTAGAATTCTGATATTAGTCTAAGTTAAATTCATTTCCCCTTTAGTAGTGGTATGGGGGTACAGAGTACCCAGGACATCCCAAGCCTGTAGAGGAATCCTAGGTCAAAAGAGTACGTGAGGAATTCCTCAGTCCTGGACCTCAAAAATGCAGGTGACCAAAGAAAGCTGACCCAGGTGCAACCAAAGAGACAAATTATGTGGACAAAATATTCTGAGAAAGATGCATTTCCTTTTGTTTTAGATGCATTTTCCTTAGTTTTAGCATGGATACAACAACCTTCTGTTTGTATGTCAAATACCACTGCATTCTCTAAGATGTGCAACTCACCCTCCTCTATGATCAAGGCCTAATATGTCATAAATAATGCATACCTGTGCTTCTGCCCGAGACACCAAGGCAGCACAAATGGGAATCTTCTCTGTATTACTCCTCCCCATCTTCCTTTTCTGATCAGGTAGTCTCTGTTCTTTTAAGGTATGAAAATCCTGGACCCTCTTCTCCTCAGAGAGGCAGACTTCACCTGCACCTGCCTCCCAGCCGTTTATCCAGTAAATTCCTCTATTTTTAATGATTCATTGGAGTCTGGTAATTCTTTAAGAGGGTAGCCTCCCAAACCAAATAATATCAAGCTCTCCCATAATAGTAGTATACTTCACTTTCATAACATTTTTTAAAACTGGGATATTTGCCTGCCTTTAGTTGAATGGCACCTCTCTATTTTTCAAATAAATCTTATTATCTATTTTTATATCATCTATATTTCCTTATGTTCCCTATATTTCCCACCAAAATCCGTCCCTTAAAACAAAGGGAAAAAAAGAATTCAGCAAAACAAATCAACATATTGAAAAAGTTTGCCATTACGCACAATTTTTCACATGTATGTCCTCCACCTCTGCCAAGAAGCAGGGCGCCTGCTTTCTCATCTCTTCTTTCAAAGCAAGTTTGGTCATTATAATTTTGAAAGAGTCAGCTTTAGCAGCTTTGTCTTTTTTTTCTTTCAGTTTACATGTTGTAAGTTGTAAGGGAGAGAGAAAGAATTTGGAGTTCAAAATTGCTAGTCATGTTTTTTTCCCTAGTTCTGCTTACTATACTTTGCATTAGTTTATATGTCTTCCCATTCTTCAGTGTATTCTTTAAAATCATTGTTTAATGGTTCAGTAATATTCCATCATATAAAAGTACCACAATTTGTATAACTATTTCTGAAATGATAGGTATCTTAAGAAATACTTGGTACTTTGTACTTTGTTTATAGTTCTTTTTTTAGCATTTAAAGGGCTGCTATAAATATCATCACCTTGCTCATCCCACAAAAAAAGTCTTATAACTTCTATGATCATCCTTTTGTTTTTTAAAAATGCCTTAATTCATTTGTTTTTTACTTTAGCTTTTAAAATATTATAAGCTTCAACTCATTCTATGGTTTAGAGTTCTAGACATATATGTGAGTTCATTCACCTTGATTTCACCTTCTTGCATTCTCTTGCTTTCATCTTCTAACATGACTGTTTCAAGTCAGATATTGTTGACAAGATTCCTGGGCATCCAAACAGGTTTCTTTAGACAGCTCTTTACTTTTTCTTTCTCATTGGAATTATTTGTGTATGGATCACTAAATTTTTTTTGAGAGGACCTTTCAGGCCACCCTTCCTGAAAGAATTTTAGGTGATGAGACCGTACCTATGCTTTCTTAGAACTTAATAAAACCTTTCCAAAAATCTTGGGTCCATACCATACTATGACTAGTTTTTAATTTCTTATCTGTAACCCACTCTAAAGTAAAGACCCTTCAAAATCCCCATAGTTTCTACTTAATGCTTTGTTCTTCCTTTTTGATCAATGTCAAATCTAGAGTAGTAGTTTCTTCCTCTGTGTCCTTCATAATTTGAAAAATAATATCATCCAAGGTAAATTAAGAATTCTGCCTGTAGCAGAAAGAATGAAGCCATAGAAATAGTTATGGTAGTTCAAGATCAGCTTTAATGATATATCCTGGATCTGTGCTAGATTTATGATTTGCTCCTAGAGATTATCATCTATTACTTCCTTCTGGAGGGGCAATGTGAATATATTTCTACTTGTTATTTCTTTTGTCTAACATATTCCTTTTAAAGTATTTTGTTTTTTCCAATTACATATAGATTCTTAACATTTGTTTTTTTAAAAAAATTTGATTTCTAAATTCTTTCCCTCCCTTCCTTCCCTCCTCCCTCACTGAGAAGGCAAGCACTTTGATACAGGCTACATGCATGCAGTTGTGCAAAACATTTCCATTTTAGTCAGGAGAAAGGAAAAAAAGACAACCTTGCTCCCCCCCCCCAAAACAACAAGCCAAGAAAAATAAAGTAAAACGAAATGCTTTGATCTTCATTCAGATTGCAACAATACTTTTTCTAGAGGTAGACAGCATTTTTCATCATGAGTCCTTTGGAATGGTCTTAAATTGTTGATTTGCTGAGAAGAGCTAAGTGATTCACAATTGATCATCATACAGAATTAGTGTTACTATGCACAATGTTCTCCTGGTTCTGCCTACTTCATTTTGTATCAGTTCATGTGAATCTTTCCAGGTTTATCAGAAATCATTCTGCTCATCATTTCTTATAGCTCAATAGTATTCCATAACAATCATGCACCACAACTTGTTCAAATACTCCTCAGTTAATATATTCCTTTTGACTAAATATATCATTCTACTCCAGTCATAAGCCAGTTTTTGATGTCCAGTTTCCTATGACATCTGTTTGCTGACTTAATGTTTGTATGTGGGTAATTTTCTCCCCTCCTTCCTTCCATTTTCAGGTTAGAACTCTCTTTGTCTGATCTGTAATTCTCCAGGCAAATAGACTCATCTTCCCTTGTCAGATGTATTCTATCCTTGACCAAGAGTCTGTCATTCCTGTAACTTAAACCTTGGTTTAAAAATACAGATTTCACTTTCAGGCCTTGTCTTATTTTAGGGAGCAAATTCTCAACAATTAGAGCTCTCCAAAAGTGAAATGGACTGCCTCAGGAGTCAGTCATTTCACCTATATTGGAAATTATTATTAAAGACCACTTGCTATGGGACCATCTATTTTATGCATTTAAAAACACTATTGTGAGAAGGGTTAAACTATTAAACAGGCCCATGACAAAAAATATTAAGAATCTTGATAATCCCTTTCCCTCTGCTTTTATTCTTCTATACTCTAATGATACTAGTACTTTTAGATTGGGATTTCAGAGACAAGTTAGCTGAGCACTGAGTTCAGTTGTGGGTACCACAGTTTTATTGTTTTTTTTCTTTTTTTTATTAGACATTTATTAATATTTGTTTTTAATCGGTTTACGTACTTTATGCCCCTACTTTCCCCTTCACCCCCCGCTCTCCCCCCACCCATGGCCAATGCACATTTCCACTGGTTGTAACAAGTGTCCTTGTTCAGGGTCTATTTCCCATTCATGTCTGCCTCAGTCCATGCATTCTATTGTTTTTTTCTTTAGTTGTTTTCAGTAGTGTCTGACTCTTTGTGACTCCATTTGAGGGTTTTCTTGACAAAAATACTGGACTGGTTTATCATTTTCTTCTCTAACTCATTTTACATATGAGGAAATTGAGGCAAATAGGGTTAAATGACTTGCCCAGGGTCACACAACTAGTAAATGTCTGAGGCCAAGTTTGAATTCAAGTCTTCCTTACTCCAGGCCAGGCACTTTATCTACTGAGCTCCCAGGCTGTCCCAACAGGATGACATTAATAAATTGAGGATAGCCCCAGAGGATGTTGATCAAAGAGAACTAGAAACTAAGCATTTAAGGCTAGTGAAGAAAAGGCTTAGAGGAGAGTGGGGAGCAAGGTACCTTTCTTCCAGTATATGAAGGATGTCCTATGGAAGAGGATTTAGACTTTTTCTGTTAGTCCAGCAGGCAAAATGAAACTAGGAGCAATGGGAGAAGTTTTGATTGACATCAGGGAAAAACTTCTTAGCAACTAGAGCTGCCCTAAAATGTAATGGGCTGCCTCATCAGGTAATGAGATCTCTACTACTGGAGGTCTGCAAGTGGATGCTGGGTGATCATTTGTCAGAAATGTAGAGGGAATTCTTATTTAAGCTCAGGTTGACTACGAGGCCCTCCAAGGTCTTTTCTAACTCTCAGATTCTGTGATTCTGTGAAATCACAGGAAAGGATGTCTGCGATAGAGAGCCAAGGACAAACACTAAGCAGTAATATCCTCAGACACATACATGCAATAAACCAACCTCTGAGATGGCACACATCCTTTGATCAAATCAGGAGGGGGGAATGAGAAAAAAAAATGTCCTATATTCATCCTTTCATTTAAAAAAAAATCAAGAGTTTCACTATCAATTTCTGCTTCAGGAAAATACAAGTCAAAATGTCAAAATATCAAGAGCTCTCTGTGAACATCAAAGCCCCTAGTGGGGTAAGCAAACTTTTTTTAGAGCAACATCAAAGGAATTCAAAGCTTATATACACTTCCTATCAGAGATAGAATATCCAATTTGGCTCTAGTAGTATTTTACCTCCCTTAAAATCTTTCACCTCTTGTCAGATACTTGGCAGAAGGAAACTAAGCAGCAGTCCCTATGAAGTTTTTTGATTGAATATTACAGAACTTAAATCTGAGAGTCTGAAATGACCAGCCAAGCATTCCCAGGGTGGGTTTGTTACATTGCAGGAAAAAAGTCTGAAATCGTACAGTGAGAGCCTTGCCCACTTTGCTCTCCAACTTATAGAACATGACCTCCTTAGGTTGTCTACATAAGACTAGAATTAGGATAAGATCATTGTCGGTTAGTTTTCAATGTGTTATTGACTTCCATGAGCTGAAGCTAGCCATTTAACCCTTCTGGTCTCTTCTCCCTTCTCTGGGCTAATGTAATTGTAAGAGATTATCAATGGATATAAAACTTGAATAAAATTGAATAAAAAATGAATAGAAAATATAACATCAACTAATATAAAACACTCATCTAGGTTTTAAAGAAACCTCAGCCCAATTAATATAAACACAGGAGACCTAGCCTTCTCAAATGAATCAATTCATCCAAAGATTTAAACTAGTGCAGAGAAGTAATTTGATCATTGCATTAGAAAACAGATGATGCCACATAGGAAATATTTTGTAGTAGATTATAGTTGCACCCTATAGAGCTATGCATAATAGCAAATCTATTCAGAAGCACATAGCTCAGTAGTCAAGTTTCAGGAGCATCTTGCGAAGGCAGATCCTTGTGCCTGCACCATTATCCATAGTAGCATCCTTTAGAGCCAATAGCAGAATCCCCCCAGTAGGGGTGACTGATGGTAGGGTCTGTACTGGGACCTGAGAGACATACTGAAGACAAATCAGATGGGCAATCTCAGGACTCTACATGGACACTGACTCTTAGAGCTCACCAGACCTCCTGGGAGAACTTCATGAGCTCCCTACAAAGGAAGAAAAGGATTTATAGGAATCAGGAACCATGCCCTTAGCCACATATCCCCTACACATGTACATCAGTTTCATTTTGTTTTAAGTTTGTGTCCACACTCCCCAAATATTTGTGTGTATTTATGGAGGAAGATGCTTTAGATTTTGGGGGATTGTTTTTTTGCATGAACTGTTCTTACTTTTCCATCTCATACCCATTCTAAAAGCTATTTAACTCTGGTTAACTAAATGATAATTAGTGGGGAACACACTGGTTAGGGGACCATAAACGGCAATACTAGAAATCTTAGCCCCTGAGAATTACTCATTGAACCTCTGGAACTTAGTGGGAGCCTGGCAAGTAGCCCTACATGGTAGAGTGCTACAACTGGCAAAGTGAGTACTATGGTTATTATCCTAATTTTCCATTTTGGGAAATTGAACCTCACAGAGGTTGTGACTTGATTATAGAATTTTTATCTCCTCTCCTTATGCTACCTATGGCAATTTTTATCTGCTGCCTCTCAGCAGACAACCCTGCCTTATATTTTATTAAAAAAAATTGAGAGCATCCATCAGGAACTCCCTTTTATCTCACTTTTCCACTTCAAATTCCCTCAGCATCATTCTCACACTTCTCCTTTGCTACAGTCTTAGAGGAAGAGGAAGGCCTTCTCTTTGTTAAAGCCAACCCCTCTATAGGTGTCCTTGGTCCTATATTCTCTCATTGCATTGAGGAGTTTTTGTCCTCCTGAACATCCTTTTGAATATCACTATAATTTTAATCTCTCTTTATTCACCAGGCCACGGGTTGGCATAGTGGATAATATCAGGTCTGGAGTCTTGAAGACTTGAGTCCAAATCCAGCCTCAGATATTTACTGGCTGCATGACCCATGTGGCAAGTCACTTAACCCTGTTTGTCTCAATTTCCTCATCTGTAAAATGAACTGGAAAAAGAAATGGCAAAACACTCTAGTATCTTTGCCAAAAATCTTAAAAAGGGTCACGAGGAGTCAGAAATGACTTAATAACAAAATTTATGCCACATTGCCTACCAACATTTCAAGATCTCCACACTTAAAAACAAAAACAAAACGAAAACCCTTCATTTGACCTGGCATTCCTTGAAGCTATCATTCAATGTGTTTTATTTTTTTCTGGGCCAAACTCCTAAAAAAATCTATATCAAAAGCCTTTCTGCAATGAATAAGTGATCAAAAGATATTCACAAACAGTACTCAAATGAAAATGGAAATGAAAAACTATTAACAACCCTGTGAAAAAATGTTCCAGCACACTAACAATAAGATAAATACAAATCAAAACAACTCTGAGGTTTCATTTTACACCCAGAAAATGGCAAAGATGACAAAAGATGGAAAAAATGTGAGGGGTTGTGGAAAGACAGGTGCACTAATGTAGTGTTGGTGGGGTTTCTGAGTTTTTCCAATCTTTTTGGAAAACAGTTTGGAATTTTGGGAGGAAAATAACTAATTCCTTTGATCCTCGGATCCCACTGCTAGGCATTTGTTCCAAGAGGTCAATGATAATAAGAAAGGTCCCATATAGATAAAAATATTTAAAGCAGCACTTTTGTAGTAGGAAAAAAATTAAAAACAAAGTACACTAGGTGCTCACCAAACAGGGAATGGTTAAACAAACTGTTATATATGATTGTAAGGGAATATTATTATACTATAAAAATAATGACAATGGTAAGTACAGAGGAACACAGGAAGACCCATGAACTGATACAAACTCCCAAACTAGCAAAACAGTATATAGGCAATGACTAAGAATGTAAATGTTGAGAACGACAAACAAAACCTTAAAAAATAAATACTTGAAAATTATAATGACTAACTTGGAATCCAAAAATATACATTAGAAGGCATGTCCTCCTGACCCTTCTCTGCAAAGATGGGGGACTATAAGCATATGTAGTACTTTTTTTATAGTTTGTTTTGTTTTGCTAAAATGTTTCCCCTTTTTTATTCTTTGTTATAAAGTAAGGTTCTCTGGGAGAGAGTGAGGGAGAAGTGCATAGAGTAATGTAGGAGATGGCAAAACAAAAGATATTATTAAAATTTTTTTAAATAAAAAAACTGTTTATACTCCTTGATTCTTTTCTCATTCCTCACTCTCTTCTAAATCCTTTGCAAGTTGGCTTATGACTTGTCTATTTAACAGGAATCACTCTTTCTAAGGATATCAATGATCTCTTTATTGCTAAATATAATGGCCTTGGGGTAGAGAGGTGCCTCAGTGTATTGAGAGGCCTAGAGATGGGAAGTCCTAGGTTCAAATTTGGCCTCAGACACTTCCTAGCTATGTGACCCTAGGCAAGTCACTTAACTTCCATTGTCTAGCCCTTAACATTCTTCCACCTTGGAACAAATACAAAGTATTGATTCTAAGATGGAAGGTAAGGGTTGTTTTTTTAAATTAAAAAAAAAAAAAAT
>NC_058132.1:389625094-389648736 GCF_016433145.1 Gracilinanus agilis | reverse complement strand
ATATATATATATATATATATAAATAAAATGTCCTTTTCTTGGTCCTCATCCTTTCTTCCTTCTCTTTAGTGATTGACACTGATAATCATTCTCTCCTCTTGGATACCCTCTCGTCTCTGGGTTCTTGTGACTTTTTTTGTTGTGTTTCTTCTTCTCCCTATATAATCAATCCTTCTCAGTCTCTCTTGCTCCACCATCATCTATGTATTTACCCCTTTGTGTGGCTTTACTCCTTGGATATGGTGTACATGTTCTTTTCTTTGGGTGATCTCATCAACTCCCATAGCTTCAATCATCATTTCTATGCAGATGACTCCTATGGCTACATATTCAGCCTCCATATTTCTCCTGAGCTCTAGTTTGACATTTCCAACTGCCTGTTCTCTGTCTCCATCTGGACTCCCATAAATATTTCAAACTCTCCATGTCCCAAACTGACCTCATTTTTTATTTCCTCCAAATGCTCTCTTTCTTCCATTTCCCTGTTCCTATTGAGAACACCACTATTCTTCTCATCATCCTAGTTTATAACCTTTGAATAACTTCACTCTCACTCCCCTCACCTTCGCCCCCCCCTCCCCCCATATCCAGTCAGTTGACAAGTCCTATTAACTATAAAATCTCTCTAATATCAGTCTTTTTCTATTTACTCATGTAGCCACCCTCCTGCAGTCCCTCATTATCTCTTATCTGGATTATGGGAAGACCCTGTAATTGGGCTCCCTGCCTTCTGGCTTTCCCTTCTCAGTCCATCCTCCAGAAGAAGATGCTAACTGTTCAATGACTTAAGAGTGTCTTATTTCATTTAAAAATTGAACTTGAACTAACTGGGCTATTGTATTAGGTCTATTTCAATCAACCAAGTGAGTAGTGATGACAGTCTCAAAAAAAGTATTGGCTGTGTGAGGAGAGAAAATGAAGGATGAGAGAGATGCTCCAGAGGTAAAGTATAGCTGAAATCCCTCCGTTGTAGTTGCTATGGCCCCTAAATTCAGCTCTTTATGCTAAATTGTATGATAAGCCTTATCTAGTCCATCCTCACCTAATAGGCAGATAGCTCCATGCATCACAGACCTATTCCCAAAGTCTTTTTCACTTGGTAGGATGAGTCCAAACTTGTACTTTACTGACACAGTCTTCATGAATTATGATAAAGCATCAGAACAGGACTGGGGAGATGGGAGAATTGGGGGTATGGAGAACAATAGGATTATTTTTTTTCAATCTACTGATGATAGCATCAACTAATGAATATTTATTGAGTGCCTACTATGGGATAAATGGTTCACACCCTCAAAAAATGTATAATCTATTTGAGACTGGCATATAGATTATACTAAAAAACAAATAACAAAACTAAGGTAGCTTATGTTGACTCAATTCATTTTAATTCCAGAAACATATATTAAATACCTTTTGTGTATAAAACATAGGTGTTGAAAGAAATTTGAAAATGATTCATACAGGTTCCCCATCCTCAAGGAATTGATATTCTAGTAGGAAGATAAGATGACTAGACTATACACTTTTGCTTGACAAATACATTAGGAAATTGTTGAATTAGGTTCCATAAGAAATACAAGGAAGAAGACTATGGGGCCAAGAAAATTTCCCTGGAAAGAGGTAGCACTTGGACTCAGCCCCAAAAGATAAGGAAAAAAAAAACAATAGAAGAAGAGGAGGAGGAAGGACAACATTCCAGACACTGTGAACCACAGGATCAAAGATTCTATGGAGAATAAATAATGTATGGGGTAACTAGGAAGAATAGTAGATAGAACATTAGGTCTAGAGTAGGAAGGACTTGGGTACAAATCTGACCTCAGATGACTCTAGGCAAGTCCCATTGCCTAGCTTTTACTACTCTTCTGCCTTGGAATCAATACACGAAATTGATTCTAAGATGGAAGGTAAGGGTTAAAAAATATATTCCTCTGGCTTTCCCACTAGCATAATGTGTGGGACAGATATATAATGGTATAGGGGTTCAGAAGTTAGAAAGTCTGCCAAGGTCTGACATAATATTTTAAAGAAGGAACTTGGATTTGAGCTGGACCTCAAAAATAAGACAGAACTGAGATAAATGGAGAGAGAGAGAGAGAGAGAGAGAGAGAGAGAGAGAGAGAGAGAGAGAGAGAGAGAGGAGTAGAGAGAGGCATGTTCAAGAAACAAAGAGGAGAGCAGATTGTCCTTAAGAAAGTTTTTATTAGTGGGATATGGAAACTACCTAAAAGCATAAGCTTTTCTAATTGTCACCTAAATATGATATAGCTACAAACCTGTAAGTTATTTGACCATGATCCATTAAACCAGGCTTTCTTTAATCTTCATAGATTTGAACTGGGACATCCTTCAGTTCTCACATTTTCTTTTCTATAAGACCTGTTTACTTATTTGAGTGATTTGGGGATGAATAATTTTAAGTGGATGGTTTGTTTTTTTTTTGAGATAGAATAACTAACAGTGCTATTGCTTTTTAAACTTTCTCAAATAGGAAAACGTCTGCTCCATTGGTCAAGATTTGGTGGTATTCTGTCATGGCTCTATCAGAATATACTCAAGATATTAAATGTGCCAACTTGTAATTAAGAAATTCTGAGTTTGAAATCTGCCTGAGACTCACCAGCAGTGTGACACTGAGTAAGTCATTTATTCTCTCTCTCAAGCCTAGTTAAACTCAGCTATAAAACCTATATTGACTTTGAGGATCCTTACCTTTACTTGCCCTCATAAGGACTGGGCTCTCATTGCTTCCCATGGCAGTTGTAAAAAGGTGATGGTAATAATAGTAATAATAAATAATACTATGGTTATTGCAAGGATCAAGCGAGAAAACGTGTAAAAAACTTTACAAACATTAAAATGCAGAAGAAATGCTAGATATTATTGTCAAGCATTTACACTTGAACTTAACCTACCACGTATTAAAAAGAAGGGTTTAGAAACTTCTAGGAGAAATCTAGAGGAAGGGCCATCAATATATGTGTATTTTAAAATACAAGGCAAGAACTGAACAAGGTTGTTGGAAGGATAGTCAACCTTAATTATAGAGAGGAGGTCAGTGAGAATGACCAAATTATAGCTCTGATCAACCGCAGCTGATGATATGCATTGTTGATTTGCAGACCCAAAGGTGGTGTCATATGAAAGGCAGCATATGATAAAGCTGATGACTGGGTAAGCTAAAGCTATGTTCATTAAAGGTCTAGTGGAAGGTACAAATGACAGCCTAAAGGCCAGTGTCCTCATCAGTCAAAGTCTCACCTCCTCAATCTGCCTTCTCCTTCCTCATCAGCAGTATTTTCAAGCTCCTTTAGCCATGTGGCACTATGCTAGGGGCTAGGTTGGATAGCTACAGTCCAGGACTATTTAGAGACAAGCATTCAAGGACAGACTTATTAAGGACCTATCTACAAATTAACAAAATTGAAAAGCCAATAATCTAGGGATCTCAATAGATAGAGATCCAGATCTGAAGACAGGAGGTCCTAGCTGTGTGACCCTGGGCAAGTCATTTAACCTTACTTTTCTAGCCTTTAGTGCTTTTCCCCCTTGGAACTCCTACTAGCCGTGTGACTAGACAAATCACTTCAACCTAATTTCCTATCCCTTAGTGCTCTTCTGTCTTGGAACTGGTTCTTAGTATCGATTCTAAGATAGAACGTATAGGGGTTTTTTTAAGTCAATAAATGTTTAAGCTATCTGAAAGCAAAGGTAGAAGCCCCTTCAAAGGAGTGTGGAATGAAAAGAAAGTAAGATTGTTTCCAATTTAAAAAGCTGGGGAAGGAGAGTGAGAAGGGAGGATCTGGCAAACAAATTCAAACTCCTTCTATCTTGAAAATCTGTTTTTAAAAATTTATAACACTTAATTTGTGCCTTTTGTTCCTTTTTCCTCTCACTTCCCAACATACTTACTATCCCTCTCCAAGAATCCTCCCTCATAACAAAGAAAAATTATTAAGTAAAACCATCAGTGACCACATCCAACATTCGTAATATTCAAAAGGAGAAAAAGGGTATGTCATTATTTACCATTTGGGTCCAAGATTGGTCATTCTTTGAATCTGTGTCTGAGCTCAACAATAATAATTCACACTTCTATAGCAAATTCCTCACAAACATTCACAAATTTTTTTCTCAGACCAACCTATGAGGTATATAACACAAGTATTGTTGGTCCTGTTTTATAAAGGAGGAAACTGAAGCCTCCTTAGATATATAGAATAACACTTCCCTAAAATGCATGAGAAGTGAACTTCTTATGAAATATCCAGACACAATTTCCCTTTCTGCCTCTCTCCATCCTCTCCTTTCCCCACTTCACATTCTTTCCCTCCCCCTATTCCCTCTCCTTTTCTCCTTTTTTCTCTTTTCTTCTCTCTCCCCTCCCCGTCTAATACACTTCTATTTTGCTATATACATTTCTCTCCTTTATATCATGTTAAAATGTGTGTTTTTGTAACTTTGACATATTGCTCCTAATTCTATCCTCTAGGATTTGGGGACATAGCATGGGGAAATAGCAATGGAAAGAATTCTGGGTTTAGAGTAAAAGATTGTTGTTGTTCAGCCATGATCCCATTTGGGGTTTTCTTGGCCAAGATACTGAAGTGGTTTCCCATTTCCTTTTTTGGATCATTTTATAAACTGAGGTAAGCAATTAAATGACTTGTTCAGGGTCACATGGCTAGTAAGTGTCTGGGATAGGATTTGAACTCAAAGAGATGAGCCTTCTAAACTAATTCCAGGCCCAACACTCTATCCATTGTGTCACCAAGCTGCCCTGGAGTAAGGGAAGTAGGGATCAAATCCTGACCTATATGACTTGGGCCAGGGATGGGCAAACTATGATGCAGCCCCCTGAAATGTTCTATCCTGCTCAGAGACATTATTCCTAATCTGATGAATACAATGAGTAGGATACAATACAATGAAACTTTGAAAGAGTTGCCTTAGAAACAGACTGACAGATGAGCATTTCCTTTCCTTTCGCCCCCTCTTTAAAAAGTTTGCCCATCACTGACTTGGGCAAGTCACTTAACTTTCTGGGCTTTGATTTCTAAACTATAAAATAAGGAGTTGAACTAAATGGTTTTTGATGTTCCTTCAAGGCCCAGATCCTTAAACAAGGATCTTTGTTTAAAATTCTTAAACAAAGGGGCACAACAACACAACACTTCAAATTTCAGACAGTAAGCATTTATCCCACCAGCAAAGGAGGAAGGGAATATATGCTAGAATGGTTTCTTAACCAAACTTCTCCAATTCCACCAGCTAATCTGTATGTGGCAAAAAAAAATTATCTTCCATACATTTTTCATAAAAATAAATTGCTGTGCAAATTTTCTTCCTAAAAGTGAAGGCAAAGAGGAGACACTATTTATTTTAGTCCTTTGTTTTCTCTACCCGCTGATAAGCTTTTAACATATGTGTTCTGTTAAAGGGTTGTGATACCTATGAAAATAATTTCGTTAAGTTTTTTCTTTCAATGTATACATGCAACTCTGACTCAGAAAGAAGAGAGATATTAATCATTCTGAGAAAATAGCAATTACATTTGTTTATTGTGGCTTTAATGCCCCATTGAACAAATAATAAAACAACCCTTTATACACCCTTCCTCTCCTTTCCCTTTTTGCAGCATAAATAGCCACCATTCCAAGTGACCACATGGAAGCTCGAGAAGAAAGGTCAGCTTCTAATCATGTATGGTTCATCTCTGAGTTGAGCCCTCATGACTGATTTGCTGAGCTAAAAAACTCTGTGCCTATAAGAAGGGGAGAATTCGTAGGGAAGATATTTCTCTGAGTTGTCTGGAGGGGTGTGTATTGGGAGGAGGGAGTTGTCTTCTGTCCCACCTGGCCATAAACCATGTGCTCTTTTCTGGCTTAGGCAAGCCTGTGTCCAGGATGGGGTTGCCTCCCTACCTTTGTATCTTCATTGTTTTTGTGCAGGACCTAGCAGCAACTGTGTTGCTCCCCAGATGGGCAGTGACTGACTTGCCCATGAAGAGGGAAAATGACTGCATCAGAAAGTCCAATACCCATCAGAAGAAGGTACTTAAAAGGTGGCAAGGAGGAATGAATGGGCAACAAAGGAAAGTAGCAATAGGAGACAAGTCACCAGAAAATAATCAGGTTTGTCTTATTGTTTGATTGACAAATACTCAAGGTATAGGTGAAATTTGAAATGGCTAATTAATATAGTTGCTATATTGATGAAGCTTACTTCTAGCATTCTGACAGATTATAACCAGACCACTGAGATTCTGCATCCTGTTTAAATCACTTTGTTAATGTATACTATGCTCTATTTATGCTTACCATGCCCTTCTCTATATAAACTACCCATCCCACATCCAGTTTATGTTTATATGCTGGATACCGTTTTTCTTTTTAACTGATTCCCCTTTTGGAATCTAAACTATAGTGAAAAAAATAAAATGATCTTTCTGGTAACTAGGGTAAGGGGAATGAACTAAAAAAATAGGAGAGTGGAGAGACTAAACCCATAAAGGTCAGTCTTCCCTACCAATGAGCTCAGTAAACAACTGCATGGCTGAATACTTGAAGAGGAAAGGGTAAGGATATACTTTAAAACTCTGTAAGTCTCAGCAGTAGTTTCCTCTAGCCTCCATGCTAAATGATATGCAGGTCTTGATTATGGTGAAAAGAAAGCAAATTGTTCTCGGCAAGGTGTTTTGATGCTTTCAGACATCTGTGGTTAGGAATTAATATACTAATTCCAGTATATACATACACGATCTAAAATCAATCATTCAGTCAGCAAAGAGCTATTAAGCAACCTGTAGTTTAACCATCACTGAACTAGGTGCTTTATAAGATAATCAACCATTCTTGCCCTTAAAGAAGTTAATTTTAAAGAGATCAGATAAGATTCTATAGCAATATGATTATTTTATGTGTAAAAATAACTACAGTTATACAATATATAATTAACTGTTATATTTTATGATACAAACTGAAATTTTCCAAGGAGCTCAGAAAAGGCAGACAGCTCGATGTACTCCTGCCCTCCACCTCAAGCTTCTGTCTTCAACTCCTTTCTTTCCTTTTCCACTACTCTATTGGTTTAGATTTTCACTTCTGTATAGATGATTTCGTATTTGTTATCTTAAGCTGTAGCCTTCCTAGGGGAGTTCAAATAATTTTTTTCTCATTTTTTAAATCCTTACCTTCCATCTTAAAATCAACACTGTGTGTCTGTACAGATTTCAAGTCATATGAACCATAAAAGGTTTAGATAATGGGGGTTAAGTGACTTGCTCAGGGATGCAAAATTAGGAAGTACCTGAAATCAGATTTGAAACAAGGACCTCTCATCTCTAGGCTTGGTTCTCAATCCATTGAGTCACCTAACTCCCCACCCAGATCACTTATTCTTTTTTTTAATCATGCAAAACATATTTCCATATTATTCATTTTTGTAAGTGAATAATTTTATAAAACAAAAACTCCCAAACATATACCCAAATAAAAAAGGGATAAGTCATATGTTTTCATCTACAATTCTACTCCAACAGTTCTTTCTCTGGAGGAAGGTAGCATGCTCTTTCATAAGTCCCTCAGAATTGTGCTGAATCATTTTATTGCTGTTAGGAGCAAAGTCTATCACATTTCATCATTCTACAATATTTGTTACTGTGTATAATGTTCTCCTGGTTTTGCTTTTCTCCCTCTGCATCAGTTCACATAAGTCTCTCCAGCTCTTTCTGAAATCATCTACGTCACCTATTCTAAACTGTCTCTAGCAATAATCTTTCCAGTACCTCAAACTCAACATATACATACACAATAAAAAAAAGCTAAATGGAACTTTGAGTTTACCTTTTTGTTTTTCATCCTTAGTACCTAGAATAGTACTTTGCATATAACAGCGGACTAAAAGATATTTGTTAAACTGAACTGAATCGAAGATAAGATTGTTCTTTAAGAGAAGAGGAGAGACTATTTCATGGGACCAGCAAGGGGTCTTTGATGAATACCCAGGCTAGAGGGGTAAGGGTGAAACTTCTAAGAGGATAAGACATTCCAAGCAAAACTTCAAGAGAATGCAACTATTTCAATATACCTGCTGTTGATACCTGCTTATGTGTCCTGTCCTTCCCATCCCTAGTTATTATGTCTTCTAAGACTTTGTTACTGCCTAGGAAGTAAAAATTAATGCTTGTCAGAGAAGGAAAATAATTACACACACACACACACACACACACACACACACACACACACACGAAGAATAGTAGCCATAGTGAGGCTTTTTCCCCCTCCCTTCATAGAATATAGCTGGAAATCTAAATTCAATGCAGTGTAATGTTTATTTTTATCCAATTACAAATGCATTACTAATTGCTAAGAGTTTCAAAAGCAGGAAAGTGCAATTCTGAGTCTCATGAAGGTGAAAGATGAGAAAAGGAATGTTTAGTGTTGGTTATTCTGTTGACTGCCACTAATATAATTACATGTTTCTAGAGATGTCTCAGAAATTAAGATGCTTCATATTTTCCTCTTTCATTCCATTTTGGGCAGATAATAAAAAGTGAAAACTTGCTCACTTTGACTTTACACAGTTTTCATGATTTTTTCATTGTGTTTGCCTAGAGAGATTAGTTTGTTTCAATTTCTCCTTGAAAGTGTCATTTACATGGATAGATTGAAGAGTCTTAATCTTTTCAGTCTCCTGAAGTGATGTTTATGCAGGGGGCATGGTAACTCTGTAAATATATTGTGTGGTGGGAGATTGCATGGGGAAACAAAGGAATTATTCATACTGTGTTCCAGGAAAAGAAGAAAAAGGAGACTTCATTAAACTATAGGACTGAAATACTAGAATTTTCAGTCATATGAGCCCCTATCCTTGAAGTCACCTTTGACTCTTCCTTCTCAGTCATATCTCACATATATATGTATATATAAAACCAACCTCCATATCTTGTCTATTCCATCTCTGCAATCTCTCTTCCATTCATCCTCTTATCTTTCCCACTGCCATTCTTCCAGTTAAAACCTACTTTTCTCTCTTTAAAAAATTAAATTGTATTGTTGCCTTTTGTTCTTATACCATGGACTTTTTCCTACCCTCTACATCCAAAGAACACAATTTAACAAAGAAAAATATTAAAGTGAAGGAAGAGAAATATGTTTCAAATAGCTTCTCAGTCCTAGGGCTGCCCCTATAGAGCCTCACACCAGCAATATTTTGCTCCTATCTAAACAATTTGATTAAAAAATGCATTACAATATTCATGGAGCCATGAGAGGTATACTGATTTCTGGCTGGAGATTTGGAATAATTTGTAGAGAAGAGGTATTTACATATTTGTTTACTGTCCAGGCAGTTCATGCAAAGATTCTTCATCGTGTCAATGTGAGTCTTCAAGCTGCCCTAAGGTTTACAAGTCAATCTTAGCTGGGCAGATAGAGGAACCATCAGCAGATGCTTAGTCTTAGGTCTGCCTCTTTGGGTGTGTGTGGCTCCTATTTGCGGGGAGGATATATCAAGCTCAGAGCAGGTAGGTAAGTCTTTGAAGAGTTCAGGGAGAGTGCAGGGCCAAGGATGGGTGGTGGAGGTCAGTGAAAATTACTGATGTCCTCCCCTAAGGCCCAAGACAAAAAAATCTATGGGAAGCAGTTATAGTTCTTCCTTGCTCAGCTACTTGAAGGGGACCAGATTGCAGGCTAAGATCTAGAGAAGAATTAATTCTGGAATTGGTAAAGGCTCTCTATGAGTGATGGCAGATTGTAGGTGGCCTTTGGGGTCTTTGGGGCTCCAAAAAGCTGCTGTGAATCAAGGCGATCCCACTGTCCAAAAACCTGGTGGTCAAAGGCAGGGTTCTGTGCCAGTAGATGGACAGACTTCCAAGTGATTGATAGGAAGGGAGGGTAGAAAAGAGGCTAGAGCAAGTGGCCAATTAATCCATAATTGGGCAATTATGGGGTTCCTGGCAATGGGGTCCAGCATTGGTTTTCCTTGGGGTGCGTGAGTCTTCAAGTTGCTCTGAGGGGACTCAAGTGTGGGGCTAGGTGATACAAGTGGCAGGAAAAAGTGGCTACTGAGAGGTTTACATGTCCATCCAATTGCTGAGGTTGAAGGTTTGTGTCAGCAGGTGGGGGGATTTCCGTGGGGCTAGGACAAAGTATAAAGTATTCTGGTTTGTAGAGAGCCCTNGGGGATTTCCGTGGGGCTAGGACAAAGTATAAAGTATTCTGGTTTGTAGAGAGCCCTTCTCTCCCCACTGAGAACATTCCCAGCCATCTGCAAAAGTAGTGTAAACAAATTAATACCCTGGAGGCAGCTGCTAGAGTCATTTCCCAGGGTCCAACGCAAAAGTCCCAGGGCAGCCAGGTTATCTAGGTTCCTCCTTTCTTAGCCACCCAACAGACCAGGGGCACCATGTTCTAAAGATAAGGTCAAGGGGATAGCCATTTCCAAAAATTGGTGGTAATTTTTATATCTCAGGTTGGGTGGGTCTTTGAGGGATGTGAGTCCATGTTTTTGGGACTCTGATAAATTGCTGCTGTTTGCCTCCAGATTTTCTGGGTTTAAGGGCAATATTGCTCAGTCCTGTCAATTCTACCTGGGCAATATTTTTTAAATTGTCCCTTATCCTTTATTCCTATTGATTTTACCCCCAATTAAAGGTCTTCTTCATTTCAGCCTTAGACAATTTCTAACATGTTTTTATTTCTTTACTTTCTTGTTCTTGCAAATCATCATTTCTTTGCACCTCTGCCAGATTGCTCTTTCTTATGCATGGATCTGGTCATAAAACTCTGCTAAAAACCCTTAATGGAGTCTTGTCTACCTAATAAAGTTCAGACTCTTTTGTTTGACATTCAAGGTCCCCCATAACCTTATAACACATTACCTTTCCCACCTTATTACTCTCCCCTTCACACTCTGTAATCCAACTGGACTATTTGCCTTCTCCCCTGTGTGGCTTGTGCTTCACCAAGTCATTGATTATTTGTTTTCTATATTCAGAACACATCTACTCCCTAGGCTACTAAATTTCTGCACATCCTTCAAAGCTTTTCTCAATATCTACTTCTAGGTAGCCTTTCCAAATCCACCCCACCTCCCAACTTAAAATAGGGCTCTGTTTTCACATCTCAAGCTATACAACTTGAAAAGAGAGTTATAGCTTCCTAGAGATCATAGAACTCCATGAGGGACTGAATTTGAGCTGAACACAGCATCTCCCCCAGTGTCTAGCCCAGTGCTCCACATATTAGGAGTATAATCAATACTGCTTGAATTTAAGTGAGTTAGAAACTGTGGCTCCACGTCAAATGTCCCTAACTTAAAAAAAAAAGGCATGGTCATCTGGAGACCATATGGATCCTTTTGGTTAAATGAAGTTGTTTATATCCTGAGTAATACAGCCTATTTCAGATTTTTAGAGAAGCTGAGATTTCTAAGAGCCCACTGCTCTTCAATTCTCTCCTTTTAAAATTTCATTTTTAAGTTGGACAGCAAAAGATAAAAATGATCAACTCCACCAAGACCAAAAAGGCTTTTCAATCTATGCTAATAGAAGCAATTTGCAAAGTTTATATTCACCAGAAGGCCAAAGGCAGGAAGAAGACCTTGGCGATAAGTAACTAAGCACAAAGGAGAAAGAATAAAGAAAGTAAGCAACTACTCTGTCAGAGGTAAGCCTGAAGGAGAAAGTAGGAGGGATGGAAATGAAATTAGAGAAAATTGAGGAGAGTGCAAAAGAAAAACTGTAGCAAGAGAGGGGAAAACAAGCTATCAAGAAGCAATAAATCAGAGAATAAAATGAAAAGATATATAGGGCCAAGGGAAACCATAACAGAATGGGGGGAGTGGCTGGGATGTAAGCAAAGTAAATTAGAGAAAGCAGGAAATGAAGATAAAACATAACAAAAATTAAAAAACTAAAATATTTGAAGATATAAAGAGGAAAACCAAATACAGGAAAATAGCTAAACAGAAAATTAGTAGTAAGTGAAAATATAATGAACTATGATAAAGGAGAGGCAGAGGGAAGGTCATAAACCAAAAACAAACAAACAAACAAACAACAACAACAACAACAAAAACCAGAATAACTGCTGACAAACTTTTTTAAAGAGGGAAAATTCTATTTTGTTTTCTGTTGTGCCTGATTTCATTCCCACTTCAGTTTCTCCTAGCTCCTTAGAAATGAAATGCAGTGGGAATGAAGAGGAATGAAAATTCAAACTGTATATTTTTAATGTGCTTTTGAAATGCCACCAAGAAGCTATTATAGCCTACTTAGTACATAACATATTTTTAAATTGCAAAATGGTCATGACAGGAACACTAGCTTTCGTGGATTGGCGAGAAGAAGGACCATGATTCAGACTTAGAATTTAAATATTGGTAGTTTGCTCCTCACATATTAGACTTTCAATAACATTATGGGTGTTCATATAAAACTGCATTCTTATTTTTGAAACTGGTATATTGAAACCATTCTTTTTATCTTGGATGAAGTTACTCTATAACTAAAGTACAGTATTATCATATATATTAGAATGAACAGAATAGTTCTTTTGAAACTAGTCTAGTGTATCACCCAAACCACATATGTAGTCACCAAGGAATATTGATACCCTGAATCAGGCAGCTTGATCTGCCCTTGGAAACCTTATCTAGTGCCTGACCTCCATGCAATTGCACTGCACTGGGGTCATTGCATAGTAGAGTCAGATTAGGGAGCAACTGTGTCTTCAAAGCACTTCTAGAAAAGAATTATTTTTCTCCTTCTTTCTCAAATGTCCTAAGAATTTTCTACTGAGGGGGACAATGCAGAATGTCTTTAAAAGTCTTAATGTAGTTTTAAGATTTAATAGTTTGTATACAGGGTTTACCTTGTATATCAAGAGAGAAAAGGCATAGAGTGATAGTAAAAACTAGGACACTAATTTTTAATAATTTAAAGTCTGATTTCATTAATGTGTGTACTAACAACCCCTCCACCAACACAGATTGCAACTTGTCTTTCCTTTAGTAGAAAGATGGTCTTTAAGAATTCCCATGGCTGAATCATTTAACACCTTATAGCCAAAATGATGACTTAACTCCTCTGAACTTAGCCAGGTTGATTCTCAAAAAACATGGCATCCATATCTGGGACTGAATTCAAAATTCAAAATTTTCAGCTTGATTCATTCAGCCAGCTAGCAATTAGAGCCTTGATGCCAGGCACTATGCTAAATGCTGAGGATACAAATACAAACAGATAGACCCTGCCCTCAAGTAGCTTACATTCTAACAGAGGAAGAGAACACATAAAGAGAATAACATAAAGGTGAAAAGTGGAATGACAAAGGAATACAGTGTGGGCCATGGGTAGAGAAAGTTTGGAATACAGCCTGGAGAGGAAAGAGATAGGGCTGCCCTGACCAGCCTCCTTCAAGGGATATTCTAGGAAGAGCCATCCAATCTGAAGGCTGGAGCGTGCTTCTGATTTGTGAAATTTATGTCTCTACTAAGGCTTCAGGATGAAGAGTTGGAGTTTGGTAGAGGACATCCTGTAGTGAAGTGAGACTAAGCCTACCAGGCTTAAAAACCCAGAATCAACTTCACATCGCAATTAAACATCAGAGAAGGAAACTGGGGGGAAAAATAAAAAAAGATGGCATATTCTGCTTAAAGATAACATCAGTCTTCCCTCTGTGTCTTAGGGAATCTTATAGATTCCCACTGGAATCAGTGGAAAGAGTGAACAGCAGAGCAGATACTCCATAGGACTTGGAGTCAGGAAGGTTTCCGTTCATATCTGCTTCTAAACACGTCTTAGGTATATAAAAATAGAAGAAGTCACACAAGGCAAGTCACTTAACTACTCTGAGCCTCTTTTTCCTCATTTGTAAAATGGACATAATATTAATAAGGAAATAGCTTGGTGGTGCAGTGGGTAGAGCAAAGGGCTTGGAATCAGAAAGATTCTTCTTCATAAGTTCAAATCTGGCCTCTGATACTTATTAGCTGTGTGACTTCAAGCAAGTCACTTAACCCTGTTTGCCTTGGTTTGTAAAAATGAGCTAGAGAAGGAAATAACAAACCACTCCAGTATCTCTGCCAAGAAAATTCCAAATGGGGTCATGAAGAAACTGGACAGGACTGAACAACAATGTTTAGAGTGCCTATCTCAGAGGTTGTTGTAAGAATGAGACAATGTAATGGAAATGTTAGATGCTTTGCAACCTTTAAAAGGCTATGTAAATGTTAGCTATTATTTATTAGAGCATCTTCTTTATATGTTTTCCTATTTTAGGTTAATCAAGATCGTAGATTTAAAAAAAATTCTGAATATCAAACATGAAATAAAATGAAAATTTCCGTATATATTGTAAAAGAGAAAAAAATTATACAGAAAACACTTAAAAATAGATTCCAAAGGATTATAGAGTGCAATAATATAGAGCTATCTTTTTTTTAAATAGTAGAAGGTAGGGGGCAGCTGGGTAGCTCAGTGGATTGAGAGCCAGGCCTAGAGACAGGAGGTCCTAGGTTCAAATCCGGCCTCAGACACTTCCCAGCTGTGTGACTCTGGGCAAGTCACTTGACCCCCATTGCCCACCCTTACCACTCTTCCACTAAAGAGCCAATACACAGAAGTTAAGGGTTTAAAAAAATAAATAGTAGAAGGTACCTTCAATATTACTAAAAGTTTGTTTCTAGAATGTAAAATTTTAATCTGTTCCAAAGATTAAATATACTAAGAAAAGGAAGATATGAATTCTATATATATATATGTATATATATATATATCCCATGTAAAACTCCAGCCATCCTCATCATAACCCACACTCACACTGAGGAGTCAGTTCCCTAAACAAAGTTATTACTCCCCATCAGATCCCCTGGGGATATCCTTGAGGAGTTGCAGATATCCCTCTTTCTTTAATGTAACTGGCTCAAACCCCAATCCCAGAACATTCTCCCTTGTGTTAATTATCAGTGTTTAGTATCCTACTTTCATTTAACCAGTCATTATCAATTAGCTTTTATAAAGGGATATTTACTAAGAAGAAAGAGCAAGAACAGAAGGAACTAAAGTAAAAACAGCCTTTGCCCACCAAAGACACACATTATCCCCATATTACCTAGGGAGACTGGGCCCAAATTTAAGTCAGTTTCTCCAAAATATTTGCCCCATCAAGTTTATTTCCAAATAAGCATTTATTAAGCATATACTAGTGATTGGGCACTATGTCTAGCACTGGGGGTAAAAGAGGCAAAAGACAGTCCCTGACTTCCTAAGAACTCACAATCTAATAGAGAGACAACAAGCAAGTAAGAATGTAGAAACGAGTAATGGAACAACTGAGTGACTCAGTGGATGTTGGATCTGGAGTCAGGGAGATTCATCTTTCTGGGTTCAAATGTGGCCTGAGACAATAGCTGCTTGACCCTGGGCAAGTCACTTAACCCTGTTTGCCTCAGTTTCCTCATCTGTAAAATGAGCTGGAGAAGGAAATGGCAAAATGCTCCAGTATTTTTGCCAAGAAAACCCCAAAAGCATCATGAAGAGTTGAATACCACTGAAACAACTGAATGACAGCAAGAAACAAGATACCCTAGGAAATAAATAAAAGGCAAAAGGCACTAGAATTAAGAGAGATTGTAGAATATGAGTGTTTAATTAGAATTTAAAGGAAGCCAGAGCAGCTAGGTAGTACAAGGGATAGAGCACTAGACTTGGAATCTGGAAGAGTCATTTTCAGGAGTTCAGATCTGGCCTCAAAACATTTATTAGCTGTGTGCCAACTTCTCTTGCAAATCAAAATGCAATACCCAACTCTCTGAAACTTTTCCATTCTTTCTATTTCCTTCTTATATGGCTCCAGGCAAGTCACTTAACCCTATATGCCTCAGGTTCCTCATCTGTAAAATGAGCTGGGAAAGAAAATTGCAAACCAATCTGGTACTCTTGTCAAAAAAAAAACCTCAAATGGGGTCGCAAAGAATCATACAGAACTGAGATGACTGAATAACAACGACAAAAAAAAACCAGGGAAGGTGATAGGCAGAAAATGAGGAAGGAGAGTGTTCTAGGCATAGGGAACAACTAAAGAAAATGGATGGAATATATTCTTCTTAGTATAGCAAGGAAGTCAATGTCACTGGATAAAGAGTAACTAAGGCATTGAGTAAGGGTATAAGAAGACTGGAAAAGTATCAGAGCTAATGGATGAGTTCCTTGTCTCTTTTACAAAGAGATTTTTACTGAGAAGGGAGAGAAGGGAGTAAAAACATTCCCCACCCCCCCCACCCCCCACCACCACACACATACACACCTGGGAGGCACATTGCCCCACTCTTACCTAGGGGGAATTGAACCCAAATTTAAAGTAATTTTTCCAAAGCATTTGCCCCACCAAGTTTGCTTCCAAAAAGCCCCAGCATCTTGGTTGTTGGAACAATCGACTGCTACACTAGGTCCTGGTTACTCCTCAGAGATAAATGGCAGACCTAGACATCGAGCTCACTCTCCAGGCTTTTCAAAACTCTATCTGCAGAAGTCCTTTATGGAAGTTAGGAAAGAGTAGACCTCAAAAGGGATAGAAGCAATGTCAGGGCTGTGTAGTTACGTCCTACTGTTGAAAAGGGTATTGACCCTTATTGATTATTGGTATTGGTAATACCAATAGTTGTCACGTGTGTGGACAGGCTCTTTGAGGTTGACCATTGAGGAAAACGGCTGCTCAAGCAGTTGAAGGAAAACTTCTACTTTGGCCAGTTATGTAAAAACTATTTATTATAACTATTAAATTGTATAAAAGAGAATGTAAAAGGAAATAAGTATTGGTAAGAAATTCCCTCTTAACTAATAATTATACATAAATTCCCAACCCAACTTCCCTGCGAGGGAAGACTTTGTGATTACCAAATGACAATCCTCCTTAACCTATACTGTCTATCTAAATATGAATTCTAACTTACTAAACCTAGTTCCAAAAGTTATGAACTTAACATTATAGAGATCTGCCAAACTTCCTTTTCCTTATGCCAAAAATCAACTCTTGCCAATCTGAGTCACAAGCTGGTTCTCCCAGCTGCTGCCCTCTGGATCCCCCAGAGGAGTTCCAAAGAACTGCTCAGAAACACTCCTGCTCTCTGATCAAAACACCGTTTCAACTTCAAGATGATGCAAATCTCACAAACTCTCCAAAGCTAATCAGAGAGAAAGCCAGGAACAACCAACCTCAGAGTCTCTGTCCCAGAAGTGGACCACAGTTTCTCAACTGATACTCTTAAGATACACTGCAAAAGTCTCTTCCTCTGACCTCATAAGGGTTCCATGTCAAATCTTTTTTTTTTTGTATTTCATATTTATTTTTATTCCCTTATGTATCAGTTAGTTTCCTGAGGGCAAAGACTATACATATTCTAAACGAGGACCTAGAAGCATTCTCTATATACAGTAGATGCCTAATGCATACTAATTATATTTCCTCGCAATTTATTTATGAAAGAGGAATTGCAGCATTTTATCTAACTGATGGCCTTGGGGCCACAAACATCAGCAAAACTTCCAAATATAGCCTGATCCAGATTAAATATAATTGAGAACACTTTATATTTTATTTTTGTCCGTGGCAGATCTTAAAACAGCCTAGGAAGTCTCAAATCACTTTTATAAATCCTACATCTGACTAAACTCTATTCTTAACTAAGCTAATTACACTTACATTACAATTATCATTACACTACATGGCAAGGGACTCTTTGTGAAGATAAAGGCACGAGGCCACCCTCTCCACTGGGACTGTAAAGCAATCTTTGTTTCCTTACTTAAATGCAGCCAGGTGGAAAAAACACTTTGGCCATTTAGTGTCTTTGAGTGCAGCCTCAGTTCTGGCTCAGCAGCCAACTAACTGAAAGGCTCCTCTTCTTAGGACAAGAGGACCAGAAAAACCTGTATGTGTGCTGAAGTCAGGGTTCTTCAATGCAATGAATACATCATCATGCCAGTTCTGTAGCCAAATCCCCAATGTCTTCCATATAGGCATGTTCTGTGGAGGGGGCTTTCACTGGCCAGGCCCTGGTCATGTGTCATTTCATATCTATAATAAAAGATAAAAAATTGTTGTCTCGTTAGTGGAACAACAATAGCAAACTTGGGGGGGAAAAGTTTTCTTTTGTTTTTGTTTTCCCTGTAGAAGCAGACCCGGCAGATAAATATGTATTATTAAAGTTAATACTACTGGGATGTTGATGCTGTAGATTATAACATTTTTTGATTTTAAAAAATTTGTCATAAAATTTCCTCTAGGTTTAAATGAGATATATGAAAAAGGCTTAGTTTAAGAGAAAATTGTTCCTAAGTACTGTTGGGATATCCTTTTGCAAAAGTGAAAAAAAAAAAAGCAAAAGACAATTTGGAGTGTTTTTTTTTAACAGTGCCCTATACTTCTTCTAAAATTGTTTACACTTAAGAAAATAACAGTTCAGCAAATGAAACACATTAACATCTGAGGATTTGGACTCAAATCATGCCTCTGATATTTACTTATCTAAGTGACCTTGGGCATGCTTTTCCAGCCTCAGTTTCCTTATCATGAAGCAGGTGAAATAGGTGGCCTCTGGGATCTCTTTCAGTACTAGATCTATAATTCTCTTATCAAACTACCAGTGTCGTATTGTCTGATAATCTACATTTTAAGGAGAAAAGGACAAACTAGAATAGTGGTGGTGGTTGTTGCTGTTCAGTAGTTTCAGTCTTGTCTGATTCTTTATGACACCATTTTGAGGTCTTCTTGGCAAAGATACTGGAGCATTTGGATTTTTTTTTTTTTGTCAGATTTTTCACATTTTACAGATGAGAAAATTGAAGCAAAAAGTGTTCAGTGCCTTGGCCAAGGTCACATAGCTAGTGTTTGAAGCCAAATTTGAACTCATGAAGATAAGTCTTCCTGTTCCAAACTTAGTGCTCTATCTACTACGCCACCAAACTATGTAGAAGATTGATGTCAAATTCAGATAGAAATGGGGGCTGCTAAACTGTGCATAGGGATTCCCATACGCTGTGTATTGGTTTAGAAAAACACATGAGCATTATCTATAGTCTATGGTATTTCTATTTATTTTGATAAAAATTTCCAAATTACTTTTTAGTCTGATTGTGACTACATTCTGGAATGTTATGGAGTGCAATGCTGCTGACAGGTTGCATGTTTGACACCTCTGTACATGAACATATAAAGGAGACATCCTTATAGGTTATACCATAGCATCTCGTTGGGAAGAATTTCTTCATTAACAATGGGATGTTGAAATTATTATATGAATGTCCTGAAACCTATTTAGCTAACACATCATACCATGCCATAAGGAAATAGTCAGTAAATCTTACAACTATCCTAAAAATTACTAATTAGTTCTATGATATTAGGAAATACTTCATATTTAAACTTTGTATCTCCCATTGTGCTCTGAACAAGTAATTTTTAGAACTAATTTGAAGTCAGAAGGTCATTACTACAATTGTCTATAGCACCATTTGCTATACTTATTACTAATTATTCAAATGAATGACTTAATAAATGAATGAATAAAAGAGTATTGCTATACTATATGTTACATCTTCTTGTCCAGTGGTTCCCAAACTTTTTTGGCCTACCACCCCCTTTCCAGAAAAAATATTACTTAGCCCCCTGGAAATTAATTTTTTAAAAATTTTAATAGCAATTAATAGGAAAGATAAATGCACCTGTGGCCATCACTGCCTCCCTGGATCACTGCAGCACCCACCAGGGGGCAGTAGTACCCACTTTGGGAATTACTGTATCATACCACGTATCATATGATGTTATATCCTAATCTATGCCTATACTTGCATCAAAGCTTTCTTTTTAAAAATATGAGGACGGAAAGTGATTTCAAAGACAATCTTAGAGAGCAGATCACAACTGCATAGTTCTACAATGGAGTGAAATGTATGCAAAATTCCAAGAACTACTGTGATAATTGTTTACTGATTCCAAAAATGCATTTAACTACTAGAGGATACCTACAACTCTTCTCCAATAAGTTAAAATTATATTAGATACTTTGGCACAAGCAATAACTTTGTTCAACTATCATCTAATAATAAAGAATTAAATGAAACCTAAAGTGGAAAGACAGACTCACAGATTTACCATTACCATGAAAGACACCTTGGTATAGAAGACAAAAAGGAAGAAGGATTTCCAATAGGTGAGAAATTCCAAATTCCTATTTGTGAATGGTGTGATGCTGTTTTAAAAAAATAATCTCAAAATATTATAGAACTTCCTTAAAGAAATCTATGACCATTCAACAGATGCATATAACAATCCTCATAGGAAAATCAAGTGGATGAGAAACACCTAGAGTCCAGATTATGACATGAAATTAAATGGAAATCCCAGTGAGTTTATCCCAAACAGACAATGAACTTGACAAACAATTGAATAAGAGGAGCCACTTGGAAAATTGTGAAGCATTTTTAGTGATCTTAAACTGCTTTCTGACACATAAGTCCATCTTCTTAGCTCTAATAAATCATGAAACACTATGATTTCTAAAGAAACAAAATTGTGAGGAGGGCAAAGAATAAGAGACAGACACATGATGAGTATAAGTAGACTGAAGTTGATTAACAATGTTGACTCCAAAAATGGTGAAAATGGAATTATCAAAGAAATATGGAGTTGGTATTCTGGATGGCAATTTGGAACTATGCCCAAAGGACTTTAAAAGACTGTCTGCCCTTTGATCCAGCCATACCACTGCTGAGTTTATACCCCAAAGAGATAATAAGGGAAAAGATTTGTACAAAAATATTTATAGCCTTACTCTTTGTGGTGGCAAAAAAATTAGAAAATGAGGGGATGCCCTTAGGTTGGGGAATAGCTAAACAAATTATGGTGTCTGTTGGTGATGGAATACTATTTTGCTCAAAGGAATAATGAACTGGAGGAATTGCATGTGAACTGGAAGGCTTTCAGGAATGGATGCAGAGTGAAAGGAGCAGAACCAGGAAAACCTTATACATAGAGATGGATACACTGTGGCACAGTCGAAAGTAATGAACTTCTCTACTAGCAGCAATGCAATGATGCAGAACAATTCTGAGGGACTTATGAGAAAGAATATTCAGAGGAAGAACTGTGGGAGTAGAAACACAGAAGAAAAACAACTTCTTGATCACATGGGTTGATGGGGATATGACTGGGGATATAGACTCAAAATGATCACCCTAGTGCAAATATTAATAATATGGAAATAGGTCTTAATCAATGACTCTTGTAAAACCCAATGTCATTGCTTGTTGGCTATGGGAAGGGAATGGGAGGAGGGGAAGGAAAGAACATGAATGATGTGACCATGGAAAAATTGTCTTAATTAATTAATTAAATAAAATTGGGAAAAAACATTTTAAAAAAGAAATATAGAGTTGGAACCGGAAGTAATGGAAGGTCATCTGTAAAAAGTGAAGGATGGCATCTGGATATTTGATCATTAAAAAACTTAGAGGAAGACCTTGGCTGCATTAGGTAAATTGTATATGGAAGAATTAAGATAAAATTGAAGAGATAACATTATATAATAAATAGAAGAAAGGTCTTAGGGTCTGAAAGATTTAGGTTCAAATCTTACCTCTGATGTAAACTAGCTATTCAACCCTGATCAAGTCACTTAACCTATTAATGATCTAAGTCAACGTCACAGGAGTCTCTAAGCGGCTCAGTAGATAGGGTGCTAGGCCTGGATTTGAGAGGACCTGGGTTCAAATATGACCTCAGATCCTTTCTAGCTGTATGACCCTGGGCAAGTCACTTAATCTCAATTGCTTAGCTCTTGCCTATCTTCTGTTTTAGGATTGATATTAAAACAGAAAGTAAGAGTTTTTTTAAAAAAAAAGAAGACTAAGTCTCGATGAAGGATTTTTTTTTAAACTTACTTTTTAATTTTTTGAGAGAGCTAAGTAGTGCAGTGGATAGAACTCTGGGACATGAGTGAAAAAGACCCAAGTTCAAATCTACAAATCACTTAATTTCTCTTTGCCTCAGTTTCCTTAATTATGATATGGAGATAGTAACAGCCCTACTCTCCCCAGGGTTATTATGAGGATCAAATAGGTTAATATTTGTAACATGGTTGACCTAGTTCCAGGCACACTGTAGGCTTTTAAAAATGCTTCTTTCTTTCATTCATTTTGTTTTTTTTTAATTTTATATTTTGCTTTGGAAGTGGAAATGTTCTCACTAGGAGTTCTGATCACACATTAAATCACAGCTTAACAACAAGAAAGTAAACAAGTATCTCAAGATCAGAAAGTGAAGTTTGTTTGTTTGTTTTTAAACCCCTACCTTCTGTCTTAGTATTGATTCTAAGGCAGAAGCACAGTAAAGGCTAGGCAATTGAGGTTAAATGACTTGCCCAGCATCACACAGCTAGGAAGTGTCTGAAGTCAAATTTGAACCCAACACCTCTCAACTCTAGGCCTGGCTCTTGATCCACTGAGCCACCCATGTAGATGGGGTTTTTAAATTTTTACTGCTAGATTGTAGAATCAAAGATTTAGAGCTAGAAGATCTTAGAGCTTCGGAATCATCTTATCTGTATCCTATGTCCATTTTATAGTTTGAGGCAACTGAGGCATTGAAAATTTAAATAACTTAATCAAGGTGACATAGTTAAGTAAATGTTAGTACTAATTTGAATCCAAGGCTTCTGTCTCCAAATCTAGTATCCTCTGAATGTCCTATCATTTGACTATAAACTCAAATGGTACAGGAATTTTCTAGCTAACTTTATCTCTTCCCTATTGCCTGCTACAGTTTTCTGCACACATTTTTTTTTATCAAATTGAATTGATTAGAAAGAAATACCTCAGTATCCCCTTTGTTTTTGTTTTTTAATTTAAAAACATTTTTATTTTTATTATCATGCAAAACACATTTCCATATTGGTCATTGATGTAATAGCGCATTCATACAGAACCCAAACCCCAAAATAACACCATATATACACTGATATGAAAGACGACTCCAACAGTTCTTTCTCCAGAGGTAGATAGCATTCCCCATCTTAAGTCTTTCAGGATTGTCCCAGATCAGTGCATTGCTGAGAGTAGCCCCTTTAGAGATGTGCCAGTAACAATCTGTAACAAAAGACCAGTCATCACTTCTACAGGAAACTTTGCCCTGTGATCCTTCTACAGAAACTTCTTATGAGGTGCTAACATCCACTAAGCATATTCACAGACCAGAAAGATTAATATAATTGTCTCTATAGGTTAATGAGAAAGGCAAAAAACTCTGTCTGCCCCAGATACCTCCCCCCCCACCCCAGAGAGAGCCACATGAAAACTAACATGTATGAAGAAGAGACTGGATTTCCTTTTTCCCCCTCCCTATCTTCTTTATTTAGGTAGACCTGCATTGCAAAATGAGAATCTGTGATGGAATGTGATCTTGCTCCTAGAGGGAGGGAAAGAGGAGGGAGAAAAGAAGGAAGGAAGGAGAGAAGGAAAGAAGGAAGGAAGAAAAGAAGGAAGGAACAAAGGTAGGGGACAGAGGAAGGGAGGAAGGAAGGGAGGAAGGGAGGAAGGAAGGAAGGAATGAAGGAAGGAAGGGAGAAGGGGAGGAAGGAAA
>NC_058132.1:389597678-389624694 GCF_016433145.1 Gracilinanus agilis | reverse complement strand
GGAAGGAAGTGAGGAAGAAAGGAAGGAAAGAGGAGAGGAAGGAAGAGAGGGAAGGAGAAAGGAAGGAAGGAAGGAAGGAAAGGAGGAAGGGAAGGAAAAGGAAAAGGGAAAGAAAAAGAAAAAAAGAAAAAGGGCAGTATTTGTGGTAAGCTCAGAACTTGGCTCTGAATCTACAATAAGTGAGCTAAAAGTTACATGGCTCTGAGCCCACAATCTGGAGAATTAGTATTAATGTTATGGGGAGAGGAGATCCATACAAAGTCAACAGGGATATGAAATTAGCTGGTCTGTAGTTAGCCTAAATGGATTAGGGGAGAAAGACTGCTTGAATTCTATTAAGGTAACACAAGTACAAGAAGATTGAATTTAATGTTCAATTCAAGGATAAGAACCTAGAAACTTGGAAAACATCTTAAACACCCGGATCCCTTGCCACAATCCTTCTGCACTGGAAGGAATGCTAGTGGAGAGGTCATCTCTAAAGCCTTTCCTTATTGCTTGTTCATACTGAGGACATCCTAGTGGGGGGAAATCAGTTTTGAATTATATATATGTGTGTGTGTGTGTGTGTACATATATATGCACATATATATGTATATGTGTATGTATGCATGTGTGTATTTCTTATATAGGCATATGTATGTGTGTATGCATGCATGCATGTATTTCTTGTAGAGGCAGGGTGCTATAGTGGCTAGAATGCTTGGATTTGAGTCAGAAGACCTGGTTTCAAAACCTGTCTCTGAAACTTACTAGTCATGTGACCCTTAGGCAAGCCATTTAAACTCTATGTTCCTCAAGCTAGTGGTGTAATATTTAAATAGAAAGGGATCCCTGCAAGCTCCATATTGTATTGTTATTTTTTAGACATTTCCCAATTAAACCTAAAGATTTTTCTTGATATTTTCTGATTTTTTTCATCGTCATAGTTATATCTCACATATACCTCCCATCCCTCTGCTAGAGAACCATTTCATTTAACATTTTATAGACAGGAAAAAAATATATAAATACACCCTGAAAAAGTCCAAAACCATGTGTAGACTTCCCAACTCCACAAAAGGGTAGATGGGGGTAGGCAAGGGCTCTCATATCTCTTCATCAAATTGGGGCTGCATTGGGGAGTTTTGCAGGATTTACAAGCTCATTGACTCTCTCTAAGCTAAATAGGTCTGTATGGATGTAGGGAGTTCTCTGAAATCATATCCAGTATCCCTTTCAAAGCTACTTCTCCCTCTCCACTTGAATTGCTGGGCTGAGTTCCTCAGGGAGAAGAAGCTACTTCTTCTCAGGGTTCTGGACATAACCCTGATGGACTGGGTTTCTAGTACTGCTCTTAATGATCCTCAACCAGTGCACTTCCACTAAAAATTAGCCAGTATCCTCAATTAGCTTTTTGTTCTTTCCTGTCTGATACTTAGTGACCCCCAATTGAATTTTCTTGGTAAAGATACTGGAATGGTTTTCTATTTCCTTCTCTAGCTCATATTACAGATAAGGAAACAGACAAATAGGGTCACACAGTTAGTAACTGAGTCTGAATTTGAACTCAAGTCTTCTTGACTTCAGGCTCTTTTCCCTATCTACTGTGCCACCTAGCTTCCCATGATTAGCTTTTAGCAATCAAGTGTAGTAAAAATAACTGATGTAAAGCATTTTTACCAATCAAGTGTAGTAAAAATAACTGATGTAAAGCATTCTTCTCTTCTCTAGCCTCTCTCCAATCCTGGGGCACACTCTCTCAAAAATACAAATAGGTTCATAGGAAGTATGTGTTCAAATTTAAAATACAATAGTAAAGAAGTTCACGTGTAGTATTCACACGTGACAAAGGGGTAATACAACTCTTGATTGGAAGTCTTTTGCTCCTTTCATAGAATCCTTATGAAATTCCCTTTAGGCACGGCTCTCTGCTGAGCTCTAATGCTAAGTGCCCTTCTGGGTACTACCATCATTCTCTCTGGGCAGGGCTGGGCTGCAGAGAAAAGATAGAAAATATGATGTAACAATGTGCCACACTGCAAGAAGTTGCTTTCTCTCTTGAATGGATACCTTTATTGCCCTTTTTTTGTCTTCATTGTGTCTCTCTCCTCTCCTGGTTGGATGCATTGTCTCCTTGGTACCTTGTCTCTAATGGCATGATTATTAGAAGGAGAATGGAAATGATTTGAGTCCACTCAAAGGACTCAAATTGGAATACTTAAACCAAATCTTCCACAACTGTGTTAGACCTTTTTTGGGTGTGGGAACTACTGACAATTCTATTATTCAGAGCTCTCAGAGGCATGGCTACCTTGCTTATTTACTTACCTAATCATAGTTTTGTTTTATTTTTCCTTCTTGATCCAATCAAAAAAGTTCTTATCTCAGAATGTCTTTCTAGTTTGAACATCAGGTCCATTGATTGCTTGATATTATAATTAAATCTATGAGGTGTTTTCACCTGATAAAGGTATTAAGGTGTAGAACATCTTGTTAATTGAGGTAACGACGGAGTAAAAGCTACCCATCCCCCCAATTTAAGCATTTATTCTGTCTTTAAATTGACCATGTGTTTTAGGTAAAGTTCATAGCCCCACATCCTGGATTTGGGGAGGTTCAAGCATTGTCCTTTTCCAGGGCCTCCTCCTGTGCTGTGTTCTACAGTCTGAGGAAAAGCCTCTCTGGCACAGGTCAAAAACGTTGAGAAATTTAACATTCTTCCACATTTCCAAATATGTGATGATGCAACTTTACAAAAAGACATTATTTAACATACTTTTCATATGGGTGCTTGTTTGCCTGTCTTGGTATTTGCAAAAGGCTTCCCCCAGTACAAAAAGAAAAAGAAAAGAAAGTAAAATCAAGACTTTCTGCTCAAAGGGAGTGCTTGGGTCCATAGATCATCTAGAACATGCACAACTTCTCTTTCCTGCCCACCCTTCACCCCAGAAAGACAGGGGACCTGGGATTGACTGGAAGACATACCCTTCACTCTACAAAAAATCTTTAGCATAAAGGGCGACCTAAATGGAGGGTCTACAAAAATCTCCAGGTGTTCTTTTCTCACACATGGCCACCAAATGTAAACAAAATTTTTTCAACATATAATGTAATGCAGACATAATTTTCTCTGGGTCTTGTTACTAAAATTTCCTAGATTTAATTTCTAAGGCAATCCAAATTTATGTATCACTAGGAAGAAAATAGTTTTACTTAAAAAAAAAAAACCTCTAAAAACCCCCAAAGGGTAAAAGATTACTCTATTACAAATATGAATAATATGGAAATAGGTTTTGAATAATAAGACATGTATAAACCAGTGGAATTGCTTGTCAGCTCTGGGAGGGGGTGGGGAGGAGAAGAGGGAGAGAACATGAATCATGTAACCATGAAAAAATATTCTAAAAAAAAAGATAAAATAATGTGAAAATTGAAAAATAAATAAATAGCCCCAAAGGGGTGGGGCCTCCCTAAAGGGATTAAACACTTGAGGCTGGTAACTGGTGGGGTTTGAGTCCCAGCAAGCAAATGATTCAACATGCAGCCAACAAATAATATTAATGTTTACATATGCAATGTGTGCCTTGCATGCATTTATACATGTCCATTGATGAATGGGATAGATGCTACATGTTTAATATGCTCTCTCTTGTTATTACCTTTCTGTCTTGATTTTATTTGTTTTCTACTAGATTCATGCATAATTATACAGTTTATGATTAACTATATGCACATAATCCTGCTATTTGCATGGCTCACCAAAGTTATTTTTAATTTGTTTGCTACTGTGGATATTTATTTGTATTTTATTGATATGTATGTACTGTGGATACACAATTATGCAATATATCCTACATGTAATTTTAACCTGTAGCCATTGAAGCAGCCCTAGCAAGTGATAATCTGTATTGGGCTAGTCCTATTGTATGTATTGATGATGTATATTTGTAGTGAATGGCACCCTAAGGTGATTGCCTCAGAAGCGGTCTTAGTCTTCCTTGTTCTATTAAGAGCTAATGTACTTTTGATGCTATTTGAATAATAACAGCTATCAAGTGTATCATAGCTGATTTTTCAAGGGATTACAAAATTTCGCTCTGAGAAAGAATGTGGTAGAGTTTGAAAACTGTTTTAAGAATTAAAATTCTCTGGAAACTGTATATTAACTTATAATTATTTATTAAGTTATAAAAAGCTGGTGGGAGAAAGAAAAGACACATATCCACATGGCTGACTGTATATGTTCTTCCCTAGTGAAATCCAAGCTTGCTGCTTATCTAGTCTCTGGTCATTCTTGCTGGTTGGCCAGAAAGACCCTGAGAGCTTCCTTGATCCAAAACTTATACCCCGCGACATCACTTTTTCTGGATCTCCCTAATTGGACAGAATTATCCTCAGCTTGGGTCAGAAGTCAGTCTATGGAGTCAGTCAGGAGTCATTTGGGACAAGAGGCAAGCATCTTCCAGGAGGCCAGGGAGCTACAAGTCTTCTGGCATTCTCCCTAAGGGTACTCGAATTCCCCTTATCCAGATAAGCCTCAGACCTCATTTTTAATCCAATTAAAGGGGTGGGGGTGGGGGGACAATTCAATATGGAACTTTCTTTTTAATACCCCAAAGACTGATTTTAGGATGCCAAGAAAAAGAGGTGCAAACTAGTGTTAAATTGTCAAAATTGGTAGCCCAGGATTTGTAGTTTTGAGGAACAAGTATTCCCTTTCAGGCTCATAAGCAATTTGGGATCTTTGAGCCAGAAGTCAAATTTGAATCATAGCCAGATATTCTTAAAAGTATACACACACACAGATCTAGAGAAAGGAGATCCTGGGCTCAAACCTGACTTCAGATACCTCCTAACTGTGTGACCTTAGACAAGTCACTTAACCCCAAATGCCTAGCCCTTACCATTCTTGTGCTTGAGAATCAACATCAATTCTAAGACAGAAGGGAAAGGTTTGGAAAAAAAAAAGGAATAGGTTATAGAATTGGAGAGCTCATCTGTGACAAAGAAATGAGATTTCAAGGTGAGCCATCTGGCCCTCCAATTATCTCAGAATAGAGGATTCTGACTATAGTTACTGATTGTACTTAACTCTTGTGGACTGAAGGAAGTTCCTTCCCACAAAAAAAAAAAAAAAAAAAAGTCTATCTTTTGCCCAAGCAGTAGAGTCTCCCTACTCCCTCTATCATTCCTTATTCAGTATCAGACTTTGTTACATACTCTCCTCTTTTCTTTTACCTGAAATGTTCCTGTATCTTGATTTTACTCCAGATATAAAGGTGCTAGAGTTGGCTAGGAACATATACAATTTAAGACAGAAAGGCAAACCTTTCTTAATATTTGGAATTCTCACAACTGAGTTGTTACTGTAGTTGTTCTTATAATTTTTTGTCCACTATAAACTTCATACAAAAACAGAGAAAGGAGCCACAAAGACCTCAGGGTCACTACATTGTTGTTAAGTTAAATATATGATTAAATTTCCAGCCTCCAATGTGAGAAAGGAAAGGGAATATAAAAAATTCAGTATCTTCTACATTATTATGGCCCAGGTATTATAAGATCCTTATGGTTCAGCATAGTAAGAAGTTGGCAGTCTCTTCCAGATTTGCCTTTATTCTTTTTTTTTTTTTTTTAAACCCTTGTACTTTCGGTGTATTGTCTCATAGGTGGAAGATTGGTAAGGGTGGGCAATGGGGGTCAAGTGATTTGCCCAGGGTCACACAGCTGGGAAGTGGCTGAGGCCGGGTTTGAACCTAGGACCTCCTGTCTCTAGGCCTGACTCTCACTCCACTGAGCTACCCAGCTGCCCCTGCCTTTATTCTTTTTAATTTCATAAAGCTTTTAGGCTATCCAGAGATATGCCCATCCTGATTCTATAGGTCAAGACTCTGGAAGAACAAACCAAACATGTGCTGTTATATCCCAATCACCTTAGCTTTGGTTCTCCATGATATATCTGTATGTATGTACATACATACATACATACATACATATACATATATATATGTGTGTGTGTATATAAGTTGCTTGAGGACAGTGAATGTCTCAGTCTTAAATTTTATTTAGCAGAGTACCCAGAAAATTCTAGAAACATACACATATATTCAAGGAGGTTTAGAGCCCAATAAATATAGCTCAGATATACCATTACTTAGTTTGAAAATAATTCACTGTAGAGTTCTTTTAAATAGCAATTTTACCTCCTATATTTTAAACACTATTTGATATTTTAAAGAAATTATCTCAATAATTAGAAGGAAAACAACAAACTGGGGGAAAATCTTTATACCAAAACTCTCTGACAAAGGTTTAAGTTCCCAAATATATAAGGAACTTAGTCAAATTTACAAAAAAAATCAAGCCATTGCCCAATCAACAAATGGTCAAGGGATGTGAATAGTTAGTTCTCAGATGAAGAAATCAAAACTAGCAATAATCACATGAAAAAATGTTCTAAATCCCTCTTGATTAGAGAAATGCAAATAAAAAAAAATGGAAGGACCACCTCACACCTAGCAGACTGGCCAATATGGCAGCAAAGGAAAGTAATAAATGTTGGAGGGGATGTGGCTAAATTGGGACACTAATACACTTGTTGGTGGAGTTGTTAATCCAAACATTCTGGATGGCAATTTGGAATTATGCCCAAAGGATTTTAAATGGCTGCCTGCCCTTTGATCCAGCCACACCACTGCTGGGTTTGTACCCCAAAGAGATAATAAAGAAAAAGACTTGTACAAAAATAGTAATAGCCATGCTCTTTGTGGTGGCAAAAAATTGGAAAATGAGGGGATGTCCATCAATTGGGGAATGGCTAAACAAACTGTGGTATCTGCTGGTGATGGAAACTATTGTGCTGAAAGGAATAATGAACTGGAGGATTTCTATGTGAATTGGGAAGACATCCAAAAATTGATGCAGAGTGAAAGGAGCAGAACCAGGAAAACATTGCACACAGAGACTGATATACTGTGGCACAATCAAATGTAACAGACTTTTCTACTAGTAGCAATGCAATGATACGATCCAGGAGGACTTATGAGAAAGAACACTATCCACATCTAGAGAAAGAACTGTGGGAGCAGAAACGCAGAAGAAAAGCATATGATCAATCACATGGTTTAATGGGGATAATATTGAGGTTTTGGTATTAAAAGATCACTCTATTGCAAATATAAATAATATGTAAATAGGGTTTGAACAATGATACATGTATAACCCAGTGGAATTGCTTGTCAGCTCCAGGAGGGGGGAGGGAAGAGGGGTGGGAAAAATCATGAATCATGTAACCATGGAAAAATATTCTAAATAAATAAATAAATTTGAAAATTACCCCATTGTGGCATGAAGATAATTTTAGGCTTATTGTTTCACAAATATAGAGCTCAGTCGGGACCCTCTATCAGAGCTAGCTTATATTTTGGGAGGATGTCTGAGCAATTACTCAAGCTAGAGCTTTTTAGAGACGAGGATGAGCCCAATGACTTCCCTTTCCTTTCCTTCTCTGTTAAAAAGACATAGTTTTAGAGGGAATGGTTTGGATGTTGTAAAGCTGAGGTGAGATGTAAAATGTCTCCTCTTCTCCTGCGGTTCCCTGCTTTATGCTCTGATGTTTGAGCTGACCTTCCAGGAAAGTTTACTATTAATAACGTGACTGTTGCTGGTCATTTTAGGGTTTATGTCAAAACTAGCATGTGTAGCTTGGGTATGTTAAGTATTTCTTTTTTCCACAGAGGAAATAAAAAAACTGACTTATACCTAATATACATTGTGCAGAAAATACCTTTCTTCTTCTCACTTTAGGGAGATGCTGGAGGTGAGATAAACTTATACTTTAGTAATTCTCATCCCCCCAACCCCAAAGCAGGGACAGGAAGAGAAAGAGACTATTAAATAAGAGAACCTAAACCTTTCCAGTCCAGATATGGATCTAAAACTCAAAAGGTGCTTCTTAATGAAGAAGAGTACCACCCTGCCTACCTACCTTCATCTTTTCCTCTCCCCCATGGCAATCCTCTTCATTCTCCCTTCCCCTCACTCCCAGAGCTCAAAACAATTATAGTTACATATATCTTGTAACTATGTACCTTTAGAATATTCTTCTAGTATAACAAAAGTTGCTTAAGGACATGGAATATCTCACTCTTGAATTTTACCTAGCACTGTACCCCAAAAGTTCTAAGAACTCAAAGAAATGTTGGTTGATATATTTCTATTAATTTAATTTGTCATTTTATTATCAAGCAAGTAGACATGTGACATTTAGAGCTTGGCTAAGAGTTAGACATATCAATTGGTAATAAGAGAGGATCTCAACCATGAAAGTGGTTGATACCACTAAGGGAGAGATTATAGAGAAGCAAGAGAAGAAAGACAAGGATGGAAATTTTTATTAAAAAAAATTCAATTCTATTTTGTTTGCCATTCCAGATCCTTCCCAACTCCCGTACTCATTGAAAAGGCAAGGTATTTGAAACCCATTGCAAATATGAAGTCATGAAAAAGAAATTCCTGTATTTTCCATGTAGGGGGTAATAAGAAAAAAAAGAGAGAAAATTGCTTCAATTTGCCCCCTGAATCCATCAGGTCTCTTATTTGGAGGTAGGTAGCATTTTTCAACATGAGTCCTTTGGAATTGTGGTGGGTTGTTGTGCTGATCAGTGTTACTAAATCTTTCATAATTGATTATTTTTATAAGATTGCTGCTACTGTGTAAATTATTCTCCTGGTTCTTCTCTCTTCATTTTGTAGTAGTTCATGTAAATCTTCCCAATTTTTTCTGAAATTATTTTCTTTAAATATTTCTTACAATAATATTCCACCACTTCCATATGTCATAACTTTTTCAAACATTTCCTAATTAATGGATACCCTCTCAGATTCCAATTATTTGACTCCACAAAAAGAGATGTATACATTTTTTTGTACATATGGGAAAGATAGTTATTTTAGAACTCACATTTAGAGCCTGGAAGGAGAAAGAGGAGGCAGCAAAAGTAAGTAAAGAAATTTATCATAAAGGTAGGAGCGTGGAATTGTGTCACCCAAAGCCAAGGGTGTTGGAAATTTCAAGAAGAAAAGGATGGGCAGGTTACCTAGGAGATGTGGACTTATATAGTATATTTAGCAAATGCATGACCTCTGAGAGGATATTTTCTATTATATGGTGGGGATCAAAGAAAAATGGCAAGGGGTTAAAGAATGAATAAAAAGAAAGAAGAGAAGTGAATGTAAACTTTTATTTCAATAGATTTGGTAGTGACGAGTAGAAGAGAGAGAGAGTAGCTTTAGAAGGCAGCAGGGTTGGAAGAAGTCTATAATTTTGTTGGTATGGATACTCCTTTCATCAGTGCAGTTTTAGAGAATTTCCTGAGGCTTGGAAAAGTTTCAACTAGCTTATGATCTCTGCTAGCATCAGAAGTGGGTCCTGAATATAAGTTTTCCTGTCTACAAGCCTAGCACTTTAACTACTATGCTGATACACCATGTTACCCCTTTGTTTCTCTGGATACAGAATCCAATAGAAAGGGAGGAATTAAAGTGTGTATGTCTTGGAGGAATACAATTCAGGAAGATATAAAAAAGGATGGCATGGTGAGGGAGATACATGTCTTCTCCAGAGACAGGAGAGAGATAAAAAAGGAGAGGGTGAAAATATGGAGAGATTTTAAGATAGAGGAAGAGCAAAGTTGAGGGAGGGAGCTCACTGATGGCTTTGGTCTTGCCTGTAAAGTAGGATACAAGATAATTTTCTGAGAGTGAGACAAAAGCAGCCCAAACACAATTTCTTTTTCAAGTGATATGCTACTGCCAATTGCAGTAGATTATCCCTAAGATCATTTTCAGGTCTGAAAGTCTATTATCCTACTTTGTGGTTTCAGAGAAATACAGGTCCCTATGCACTGGCAGCTTTTCAGTTTAAGATTAATGATGAACAGACCATATACAGATCTCTGAGAGAAGAAAGAAAAAAGAAAAGGAGAGGGAGAAGAGGAACAAGGGAAGAGAAAGGAAAGAATTGGGATAAAAAGAAAGAAGAGAGGAAAGGATAAAAAGGAGGAAGGAAGAAAGAAAGAAAGAATGATAAAGAGAGGAAGGAAGGATGAAAAGAGGAAGAAAGGAAGGAAGGAAGGAACTGAACCAATGGTCACAAAACTGTCAGTTGTTTGAAACAATATCTCTTATTATTTTTCAAATACCACCCATCTAGATCAGCTGCTTTTAAGCCCTGCATTGCTGACATGAGTCAGAAAATTATATGCTTTGGTGTAGCCAAGATTAGCAGTTTTGTTTTGCATTACACTATCTTCTGACTACTATTTCACTGCAGTAGAAATGACAGATTGTTTAAAAACACACACACACACACACACACACACACACACACACACACACACACACCCCTACAGGAGTGTTTAAAATAGTAGATGTGCTCCACCTATTGGCTAATGAAGACTACCACCTCTAAAGAAAAGAAATATGAACGAATACAAGACATAGCAGAATAAGAACAAAATTAAGTTTTAAATTGGCACTTGGCTATAATGACTCATGATACAGTATTTGTTTGGGAAGGAAGTGGGGTAAGTTCAACAGCAAATTGCAAAGAAAGAGAAGGAAGAAAAAAGAAATAGCTGGAGTGCAAAATAGGAGAAAAAAGATGAAAAATAGGGAAGAAAATGCAAAAGAAGCAAGATTGTAGCAAATAAGCTATTTGCTCATCGTTTTAACAGAGAGGCTCAAATGAGCCTTCCAAGTGCTGAAAATTACTCACGGCATTTTGCTACATTTTAGAATTTTCATTTAAATTATTATGAGGAAGTATTTGATAGGAATTTATCCTGCATTAGCATAATTCACTTGTACAAAATCAGGGCTTAATATAGAATCATCATATATTTTGTCATTGTCTGTGGCATCCAAAGATAATAGTGCTGACTCCGATATTTCCAGTGCTTTGGAAATCGGCTTGAGAGACTGAGGCATGACTAGTCCTTCTGTGCTGATTGCACATTTGGTCTGTCTCTAATGAAAGCAGCTGTTGCCTATAGGGTATGTCACTGTTTCCAGTCATGACTCTTAGGTTCCTGGGGAACCTGATATTTTTCTTCAGCCTGAGCCAGACACTCTTTGAGGACATACTTCCTTGTCATCTACTGGCTTGCTAGTATAAAGAGGCATTCATTTCCCCACCATCACTATTTACATCATTCTGGTGCATTCTGGGCATATCTGTCCATTTCTGACAATGCAACACTCTTTTGCTGGCTGTGAGGATGTCGGTAGTATGTTGCAGCCATCTACTTTTTTTTTAAAACCCTTATCTTGTCTTAGAATAAATGCTAAGTATTGGCTCCAAGGCAGTAAGGGATAGGCAATTGTGATTAAATGACTTGCCCAGGGTCACTCAGCTAGGAAGCTTCTGAGGCCAGATTTGACTTCTCATCTCTAGTCTTGGCTCTCTATCCACTGAGCCATTTAGTTGGCAGCATATGGGAAAATGGAAAGAACATCATGTAGAGCCAGAAGTCCTGAGTTCTAGTCTTCCCTTTGCTCTGAAATTAGTGATAGAGCTTTGGACAAATTATTTCACATTTTTTGTCTTCATTTATAAAAGAGCTTACATGTTACCTGTTCTATCTATCTCAAGCAATCAATCAAGTAAGCACCTACTCTATTCCAGGTACTTTACTAGTCAGTGCATAAGTTTGTAAGGAAAAGTACTATTTAGGTAAGAATAAGAACTGTAATACTTATAACGCCTCTTAGAAAAGCTGAGCATAGTTTCAGAAATATCTGTACCTAGCAATTATTCCTCTCAGGACAATTGGTTCAAAGGGCTGGGGAAGAGTTCACTTGTAGTAATGCTTTGGAGAAAGGAAGAACACCCCAGGATACCACCAGGTTGCTGCAGAAAAACCATTATTTGGTTGTATCCAACTCTTCATGAATCCATGGACCATAGCTATGCATGGGGTTTTCTTGGCAAAGATACTGGAGTGGTTTGCCATTTCTTTCTCCAGTGGATCCTTTTCTCAGGCAAATAAAGGTTAAATGAAGCTTTTAGTGCTTCCAAATTTCAGGGTCCAGGTTCAAAGCTCAGGTCACAATATCTTACTTTCAGCTTTCAGAGATTATGAAGTATCTGAAGAGTTTCCACAATCAGATGTTTTTAAGGTGATATTTATTTTCTTAAGCATCATACCTACATTTCACTGATCAGATTGTCCAGGAGCCAAAGGACTAGAGAACCTTCTCATTATTCAGTTGTCATCATCTCAGTAGAATTTTAATTTGACCTGATAGGAAGACCTTATGGACCTTTAGGTACTAGGAACATGAGCTTCAAGGTAATAACTACGAAGTCAGTAGTGGTGACTACATACATTGGAAATTGGCTGCCAGGATAGAAGATTCCTTCAACAGTTTTTCTGTTTATTCTTATTGCCAGGGAAGCATTTGAGCTGCCCAGAGAGGCTCCCTAGCACAGGGTGACATATGGCTTCAGTCTTCTCCAAGCTGATTGTCAATAATAATCGCCTGACTCCATAAAAGCATGCATAATCCTTCCTGTGAGCACGCTTCCAAGGCCCTGCCATAGACACATAAGATGAATGATTTCATCAAAGACAGTGATGGAGGCTTGCAGCCTGTTGAGGCAGAAAAGCTTCCTGGAGGATCAGAAACGTAATCATGCTCAAGCTGAGCACCCTTGCTGTAATGGGGAACATGGCTGCATGTAAGAGATTAAATGAGACTAAGATGGTAAATAAGGTAGGACTGCGCAACCCGGCTACATGCTAGGAATCTTTTATACTGTGATTAAATTCCTTTTATAGTCACCCTAAAAGCATGTCTTTCCTTTTGCTAAATATCTTCGGTGGCAAAAGCCCCTTCCTCAGGAAACCATATCCTATAGGCCTCATTTAATAGAATAATGCTCTGGTAAAAGAGATTGCTGTGAAATCCATATTTTTCATTCTTGAAAACAACAACAAAACTAAGACTTTTGCTATTTTAACCCCTCCCTGAGGGGGTACAGAGATCACAAAATGAATTAAGTCAGCAGTCTTACTGTTTACCTGACATATAGAAATTTGTGACTCATTTGGGGTGAGTGGCTTTTGCAAGGCTGATAGTCTGTGTTTGTATTACAAACATGCTTTTTTCAGCTTTGTTGGCTTTTAAAGGTACCATTGTTTGGTCAGGAAAAATGTACAATTTATTTTCTCACATTTATCACTTGTGAACAATGAATCAAGGAAGATGACTCAGAATTCTTCAGGGTAGCTCAAAATAAATTTTTCTCTCTCCTCATCCTCCCACTCTCATATTCTGAGTGTCCCCAACATCTTAGTGCATTTTAATGCTTTTATAATGCACTAGGACTCTTGGAATATTCTATCCTTGAATGTTTCCATGATATCATAAGAAATCTAGAGTGCTTTAGGGTCTAAAGTGAATAATTTGGAGGGAAAACCCTAAATCAATAAAGTAATATTTAGCCTTGGGGACTATGGTAGTTGTCCCCAATTCAGTTCAAAATCCACTTATCTATCAATGAGAAATCCTTTTCAAGCAAGTGGACCAGGACAAAGCCCAATAACAGCTGAAATGAAATTGTTTCAAGAACAAGCAACCATGTTTATAGACATAAATGGGAAAAAGAGGAGAATTTTAGCAGCTAGGTTGTCATCCTCCACATGAATTTGGCCAGGAAATCAAGTGAATAAATTATAATTAAAATCATAACATTTAAAAGTCTACAAGGCATTTTGTATATGTTATTTCATTTGAGCCACATCTCTGCCCTTCCAATAATGCTACAAATATCATTATCATAAATTTATAGATAGCAAGATCGTGGCCAAGAGGTTAAGAGACTTGCCCACAGTCATAAACTAATAAACTATGGAAGAAGAATTTGAATCTGTCTTTTTGACAACAGATCCTATGCACTATGCCACGTAGCCTCATGAAAAAATAGTAAAGAAAACTAAATATTATTCAAAGAAGACAGAGAAATCAGGAAACAATCTCAAGAAGCATAAATGAAAATGATTGCCACCAAAATTTATCTTGTAGTTCACTTGCCACGATGAAATGGGACCAGCAGAGGTCTGATAGAACTATATTGCTATCTTAATAAAACCTTCTTGGAACAATGATAAAGGTAAGAGTCTTGAGTCCTTTGAGATCGAGATATTAAATCACTTTGTATAGTTCTAGAATTTGGTCATCTACTCCCTCCCAAAGGGTAAGGGCAGGTTAATATAAAAAAATGAACAATAATCTCATTTAGACAGGTTCTGATATACTTTCACTCCATGTAATGTTCCTCTTTGAATGTATATTTCATGAAACACTAAGTTATTTACTTGGGTCAGCTGATTCATCAGTGTATTAGGAGATCCATAGTCTCTCTAATGATATTTCACTAGGGCTATGACAAAGTTATATTTTGTTTGTTTTTTTTTTTAAACCCTTGTACTTCAGTGTATTGTCTCATAGGTAGAAGATTGGTAAGGGTGGGCAATGGGGGTCAAGTGACTTGCCCAGGATCACACAGCAAAGTTATATTTTAAGAGTGACTTTGAGCAAGGACAAACTGTAAGCATACTTAAGTGCATCATGTTGGAAGGAATTAATTCTACCAATTGTATGACATTAATCAGATTATCCTGCCTCCCAATTTAAAGAGAGAGACTGCATGACATCCATTTGTTAGTTTATTCAACAAAGAAGCACCTAGAAATAACAAAAAAGAAAAAGTCTCTGCTCTCAAAGAGCATACATTCCACTGAGGAAGTAGAACATATAAGTAGAAAATTATGTGCAAAATTGTTACAAAGTAATTTCCAGTGGTGGGGTGGTGGTGGAAGGCACTATGGTCAAGCTTTCTGTAAGTGGCATTAAAAAAATCACTGTGTTGTTTAGTCAATCAGCAAGTATTTATTCAGTGCTTGCTATGTACCAGGCACTGTGCTAAGTACCTGCACAAGTACATGGTACAAGGAAAGGCAAAAATACAGTCCCTGAAATCAAGGAATTCACATTCAAGACATAGCCAGTGGAAGTGGAAGGTTATTTCACTAGGAAGACACTGGCCCAGAAAGATCCGCCTGAAGACTATGGGATTTGAGTTGTCATGAAGGAAACTAGTGAAGATAAGAGGGAGAACATTCTAGGAATGGGATACAACCAGTGAAAAGACAGAGTCAGGAGCTAAGGAGAGAGACTAGATTTGTATCACTGAACTGTAGGGTAAGTTGAGGGCAGTAACATTTAGAAGACTGGAAAGAGCAAGTTTTGAATGACAGAAATTTTTATATTTGATTCTGGAGGTAATAAGGAGTTAATGGGATTTATTGAGTAGGAATATGGCACAATCTTATGCTTTAGGAAAATTGCTTTTTCAGCTGAGTGGAGGATAGACTAGAATTGGGGAGAAATTTGATACAAGGAGACCAACTAGAGACTACTATGATAACCTTCATTAGAGTGGTGGCTGTGAATAAATGGGGGAAAAGGGACATATGTGAGGTGAAAGTAGAAAAGACAACACTTGGCTACAGTCTGGATATGTAATATGAGTACAAAGAGAGAAATTGAGGATAACACCATAGTAGAGAGCCTGAGTGACTGGAAGGATGGCGGTACCTGGAAAGTAATAAGGAAGAGAAGAGGGTTTGAGGGGGAAGGTAATATAGAATTGGAACTCTAGAGAGATGATTAAGAGTGGATATTTTGATGTGGAAATCATCTATATAAAGAAGATAATTGAACTTAGAAGAATTGATGAGATCACCAATTGAGAGTATATGGTAGGAGAAGCAAAGACAGTGCAGTATGGAACCCTGGGGTACACTCATGCATCCCATATATAGAGTGGGACAAGGATGATAATCCTGCAAAGGATAAATAGATGATAGGTACATAGATAGTAGATAACTGATGAATAAACATACCTATAAATATAACATATATTAAGCTCTTAGTATGTGTCAAACATATAAGCAAGTAAAATAGTCTCTACCCTCAAAAAGTTTAAAATTCTAATGGGGAAAGAAATATAAATGAGAATATAAAACAAATATACACATAAAGGGGAACTGGAAAGAAAGAGGGAAATAATGGAGGAAGGAAGGTTTGTCAGACAGTGTGGCAGATGAGGAGATAATTCTGCAGGTGAGATATCAAGCTTTAGTGAAGGGAAGCTGAGCTAGAGTCTTTCCCAAAACAATGATTTGGTGGAGGAAATCAACAGTCAGTAGCAGACAGGGCCAGAGCAGAGATTTCTTGGGTGTGATGATATAAGAGGCAAGAAGAAGAAAGAAGATTATTATAGAGAGTGCAGGAAAATAAGAAAAAGAGGAGTCTGGAGAATGGCCAGAGAGAAGGAAATCCCAGAAAGAAGAGTGCTATGAAAACTCAGTAATGACTGTGTGTATGTGTTTTGGGGGTAGGGATGGAGTGTTTGAACAGTGTCAAATGCTACAGAGAATTCAAGGACTGAGAAAATGCCATTAGATTTGGCAATGGATCATTGGTAAACTTGAAGAGACCAGTTTCAGTGGAATGATGAGGTAAAAAAGCAGATTGTAAGAGGTGGAGAAGTGAGTGGGAGGTTAGAAAATGGAACAGAATTTACAGATGACTTTTTCCAGGAGTTTGGATTAAACATTTTTTTAAGGATGGTGAGTATATAGGTATGTTTATAAGCAATGGAGAAAGAACCAGGAAATAAGGAAGGATTAAAAATTCAGGGAGAAGGAATGATTAAATGTGTCAGCTCCAGGAGAAGGGAAGAGAGGCGTAAGGGCATAAGAAGAGAGGCAGGCTTGATGTTTACAAAGATAAAGGTTACTTCTTCCTCCAGGTTGAGAGCAAAAAAGGAGATTAGGGGAATGAAGTGAAGGTGATTTTGTTTGAGGAGAAGAGGAAGTTTATAATAAATGGTCTGGGGGCAGCTAGGTGGCTCAGTGGATAGAAAGTCAGACCCAGAGATGGAAGGTCCTGATTTCAAGTCCAACCTCAGACATTTTCTACCTGTGTGACCCTGGGCAAGTCTTTAACTCTCATTGCCTAGCCCTTACTACTCTTCTCCTTATAACCATAAAAGTATTGATTCTAAAATGGAAGTAAAGGTTTTTAAAAAATAGATGTCTCATTTTTTAATGAAATTTTTGATGAGGTCCTCTACTTGAAAGTGCAGGGAGAGGAAGTACTATAGGTGGTATAAGAAGAAAATATATGTAATAAATTGAAGGAAGTAGGAAAATAAGTCAATTAGAGAAGAGTAAAAGGACTATCATGTAGCTTTGAGGGCCCATTGAGATGATAAAACATAAATTTGGAGGAGATCCAAGCAACACATTATGAAATTTAATCCATGATGTTCAGCAACATGTGTTTAGGAGTAGAGAAGTCAGAGTAATCCAGAGCTGTGGATTAGGTCTGTGGCATCACAGGACAATGGGGCAAAGGATTCGAGGATAGCAGACTATCCAAGGTAAACTAGTTAACTATAAGTTTACAATTTTGAAGGGAGCAAAGTAAAGCCAGAGCAGAGTGATGGTCTAGAAGAGTGGAAAGGTGGAGTGGCTGAAGGCTGTGGTAAGGGTGGAGAATAGTTTGAGAAATAAGATACAAGAAGAAATGTAAGAACAGGGCATTATAGTCAGAAAGAGGAATACCAGAGTTATGGATAGTATAGCGAAAGAAGTACTGTTTACAGTATTGCCTCTCTAACTAAAGCCAAGCTTAGTTGCATTTAAATGCATCTTCAGAGGCAGGCTAGAGTAGTAGATAGCAAGCTATTCATGGAATCAAGAAGAGCCAGGTTTAACTTCTGCCGCTGACACAGGCTTTATGATTCCTTGGCAAAGAAAGCACTTACCCTCTCATTGCCCCAGGAGACTTTCTAACTGTAGATCAAGTATTGTGATTTATAGCCTTCTGTTCTGACCTCTCTCCCTCCTTCCCTATTTTCCCTAATCTAGTCCATCCTCCATTTAGTTGCCAAAGAGATCCTAAATCATAAGGCTAGCCATATCATTACCCCTGCTCAATAAACTCCAGTGACTAGCTCCCTATTACCTCCAGGATCGAATATAAAAATATTGCCCAAAAGAGGAGAGGGAGGAAGTTACCTGTCTTTTAATGTAACAAATAAATAAATCATTTTAAAATAAAAAATACTGCTTATCATTTTTTGTAACAGAATAGTATAATAGCCATTTCCAGTATGGTCATTCACCTTTGGTGTCCACTTGCCACCCAACTCTCACCAGTGGCTCTAAGAAGTGTGTGCAGCCACTACACCCCACTAAGACCATCTTGAAGAAGCACTAAACCACTTTGAAGGTGCTCAAGCCCATCGTTGAGTGAAGTAGATGTCTACCCCAAGCATATGAAGACTTTCCTTGGAAGAATGTCTAGAAAAAAACGATTTGTCCCAATGGCCCTGAAGATGACAGAAGCAGGTGCTAGGGAGCTCAAAGAGCTTGATCAGACATCAAAGATTCTGTTATGTCCCAGGACATTGTCAAGCATTCTGACTTTTGTCCTGCCACCAGACTTTGATGACTGGAAGGAGTGAAGTAAACAACTTTGTGCAATTCTGCCTCACTTAAAGCCAATTCATGTACAAATCAAGGCACCATCTATAATGTCGCTGATCCTCTTAGAAAAATGAAGGATGAGCAACAACAACAAAATACTGTTTGTCTTTTAAAGCCCTCCACACTCCAATTGACAAATGGTCAAAGGATATGAATGAACAATTCTCAGATGAGGAAATTAAAACTAGCTTTAGTCATTTGAAAAAATGCTCCAAATCGCTATAAATTAGAGAAATGCAAATGAAAATAACTCTGAGGTACCACCTGACATCTATCAGACTAGCTGATATGACAAAAAAGGAAAATGATCAATGTTGACAGGGACGTGGAAAAGTTGTGGAATGGACGTGGAAAAGGATGTGGAAAAGGGACACTAACACACTGGTTGTAGAGTTGTGAAATGATGCAACCATTTTGGAGAGCAACTTGGAGCCATGCCCACAGAGCACTAATAGTACAACTACCAGGTCTGAATCTCTAAGAAATCAAAGATGGGGAAAAGGACTACTTGTATGAACGGACCTATTTGTACAAAAATATTTATAGCAGCTTTTTTTTGTGGTGACAAAGAATTGGAAACTAAGGGATGCCTATCAATTGAGGAATGGTTGAACAAGTTATGATATTATTGAAATAAATGGAATACTATTTCACCATAAGAAATGATGAACAAGATGATCACAAAGAAACCTGGAAAGGTTTATATGAAGTGATGCAAAGTGAAGTGAACAGAACCAGAACGAATGACTTAGTATTAACAGCAATGCAAGAACAACTCCAAGGGAGTCATGACAAAAAGTTATCCATTGCTATAGAAAGAAGTGATGGAGTCTGAATGAAGACTGAAGCATGCCATTCTTCATTTAATTTTCTCCATGAATTTTTCATAGTATAAGTTGTGTCTTCTTTTACATTATGATGAACATGGAAATAACGTATCATATAATAATACATGTACAACCCTTATATTACTTGCCATCTTGAGGAGAGGGAAGGCTGAGAGGGAGGGAGAGAACATGGATTGCAAAATGTCAGAAAATGATTGTTGAAAATTATATTGATGTAATCTGGAAAAAGGTAAAACTTTTAATTTAAAAAAAGGCTCTTCATTAAAAAAATACATGCCTTTTGATCCAGCAATACCACTACTAGAAATACTCCAAAGTACCCCAAAGAAATAGAAAATGTTCATACAAAAATATTTATAGCCATGCTTTTTGTGGTGGAAAAAAATTGGAAAATGAGGGGGTGTCCCTCAATTGGGGAATGGCAGAACAAATTATATAGGATGGCGATGGAATTCTATTGTGCTATAGAAATGATGAACTGCTTGATTTCTAGAAAAACTGGGAAGATCTCCATGAACTGAAGAGGAGTGAAATGAGCAGAACCAGGAGAACAACTGACCTCAGCAACCGAAACATTGTGGGGTGATCAAATGTAATAGAATGCTACTAATAGCAATGCAATGATCCAGAAAAATCCTGAGGGACTTATGAGAAAGAATGCTATTCACTTCTAGAGAAAAAACTGTGGGAGTAGAAATGCAGAAGAAAGACATATGACTTATCACTTGTTTTTATGGGTATGTGATTTGAGATTTTGGTTTTAAAAGATTATGTTTGTCAGCTCCAGGAAGGGACAGGGAAGAGGGGTGTGAAAAATCATGAATCATGTAACCATGGAAAAATATTCTAAATAAATAAAAAATTAAAAAAAAAGATTACTCTATTACAAAAATAAATAATATGGAAATAGGTGTTGAGTGGTAATACATGTATAATCAAGTAGAATTGCTTGTCAGCTCTGGGAGGGAGGAGGGAAGAGGGAAGGGAGAGAACATGAATCATGTAACCTTGGAAAAATGCTTTTTCAAATAAATAAATTTGAATTTTTTTTTAAAAGCCCTTCACATTCTGACCTTACACTAGCTTACTCTCCAATCCAGTGGCACTGGCCTGCTTGTTGTCCCTCCCATACATAGTCCTCTCCACTCTATGGCCTTTAAGGTTCACTAGCTGTCCCCCATGCCTGGAAAACTCATCCCTCTTCACCTCTACACTCCCTAGCTTCCTTTAAAACTCAGTTTAAATCCTACCTTCTGCAGGAGGCCTTTCTGCTCAGCTTTTCCATCCATACCAGACGCGGACACTCTTAACACCTTCCTTCCAATATTATCTTCTACTTATACTGTATAAGACTTGTTTGTGCATGTTGGCTTCCCCATTAGATTGTGAATTCCTTGGAGGAAGGGACTATGTTTTTACCTTTATTTGTATTCTCAATCCCTAGCACAAGACCTGGCTCATGTAAGCCCTTAATAGATGCCTATTGATTGATTTATCGATTGATCTGCCTTGTAGAAGGAATTCCTCACTGGGAGGCCCTAAAGAGTTAAAATTATAGGTCTTTGTAACAACAAAAGATCTCCCATTGTGCTTGAGAAGCTACTGGCTTCATTAGTAAAAACAGTCAAACCATTTCCTTGGAGGAAAAGGTTTAGTGGGAAGAGAAGAGTCCTGGCCAGAGACTTGAACTGAATTATAAAAAGAGGGAAGCAAGTGAATGGTGGACCTAGATTAAAGAAGGCTGTCTGCGACACAGGGAATGTTAGAAAAAAGGGGGTGGGAGAGGGAGAGAGACAAGAGGCAGTAGGGAATGCAATCCAATAAGGAAAAGTAACCAAGTACTGGCAAGGCAGGGATAAACACAAAATATAGACAATGCATTATGCCAGAAAGAGCATCTTCTTTTCCCTGGGAGAGGAAATGCCGCCTCCAGAAAAGCCAATTAAAGTGGCAGTCGAGAGAAGGCAAACCTCTGAACAAGGAAGAAAAATGATTGTAAAGCACTTTGCAAAAATAAAGAGTTATATAAAGGCCTAATAATAATAAATCACCTTGCCTGCAGTATGACAACCTTAAAATAACCTGGAAAATCAAAATGTGCAGGTGAAGCAGAGGGAGCTAAAATGCTTCTAGGTTTGTATGTTTTGTTCAGTTCCTCCTCCACACCTTCTAGAAGCCAGCTTCTTTAAGGGTAGCCCTGATTCAGAGTTCCCTTGGGTGAGAGTTTCTGGCTGGGCTGTCCAAGGTGACTCTGGAAGTGGGCAGGCTAGAATTTGCTTAGGCTTTGTGTTTAAAAATAAGGGGTACCTCTGTCTGTAAATATGTAGTTCCAAAAAAAGCATTCACAGACATTGACATAGGTAGGTGTCACTACCTGAAGAGTCCTTGTTGTTTTCATAAAGGCAAGTTGGTTTTTAAAAATCTTCCTTCACCAAAAGTGAAAAAAAAAAAAAAAGTGAGTGTGTGGGTCTATGTCCGTGTGTCTGCGCATTGGGTGTGGGGGACAGAACCTTCTGAATTTCCAGACATTGGGCTCCTTCTCTTTTTATTTCCATCAATTCTTCTGCTCAGTGAAGTTACATATTTAATGGTGGCCCATTTTCCTAAGAGAGCTATGGTCCTTGTAAAAAGAAAAAAGAAAATGACTTTGGTGTAGGGAATTCTTTCATTTGAATTCATTTGATATTTTTATCTTGCTTCTCTTACTTGCCACTTAGAAATAGTCTGTCTTTTTCACAAATATATTTTTGAAAAGTTAATGCTAAGCATTCTGAGAGGCAGAAGGTTTTCCTGAAAACAGCTGTGAGATTTCTACTCAGGCAGCAATTGCCCTGCAAAAATTAGCTTTACGTTTGGAGTGAATGCTGTTCCCCAACAAAAGTGTTTTCTGTTAAACCTCTTATGATATTATGTGTTTCACTATATCTTACTTTGTGCAGACCTGAATGTCCTACTAAAATGGATAATTTAATAAAAGTGGGTGATATGAATCATCGTGGGACAACTTGAATTATTATCTGTAGATAATTCATTATGCATATATTTCTAGTGAGATCTTTAAATCAGCAGGGCTTCTTAATCAGAGACTTTCAAATTTTGTCTGTAATAACTAGAGGCTTGACCCATAAATCAGCAAATAGGCCAGCAGGGTTCTTACATATCACACATTTTTTTTTTCCTCATGAGAAAGAGACTCTGAATTTTCACAAGGTGAGGGAAAAAAAGTGGATAAAGGCCAAATCATTGGTAGGGGTGGGAAGGTAAAGCAGAGGCATTAAACCAGCATATTAATATTGTTTTCATTAGAAATATAATATTCAAAAATATGATAAAGGCATGTTATTAATATTTTAGACATTCCACATATATTTTTGTATAAATATATGTATAATTTATTTAGGTTTTGAATTTTTTCCAATTTTATTTTCCGTTCCAATTTATTTCCCTGCTCCTATCCCATCACTAAGAAGGCAAGAAAAACAAAGCCCATTACAAATATGTATAGTCATGTAAAGCAAAATCCCCAATGAGCCATGTTCAAAAGGGGGGTGGAATGAAGAAAGAAAAAAGAAAAAGAACATGTATTTTTCTGAGTCCATTCGTTATCCTTCTGGAAGTGGGAAGCATATTTCATGATGATGAGACATTTGACATTGTGGTGGGTCATTGTGTCAATGAGAGTTCCTAAGTCTTTCAGAGTTAATTGTCCTCACAATAATATAGAAATTGTTCTCCTGGCTCTGCTCACTTCACTTTACATCAGTTCATACAAGTCTTCCCATGGAACCATCCCCTTCATCATTTCTTCCATTACAATAATATTCCATCACATTCATATACCATCACTTGTTCAGCCATTCCCTAATTGATGGACATCCCCTTAGTTTCTATTTCTATGCTACATTAAAAAGAATTGCTATAAATATTTTTATACATATGCATCTTTTTTCTCTTTCCTTGATCTCTTTATGGTCTAGACTTAATAGCTGTATCACTGGGTCAAAGGTTATGCATAGCTACACTATTTTACCTAGCCAAGTTTTGTAAGCAACCTTGCCAAGAACTTTTCATCAATTATTTTAATTCTGAGCATTTTTTCTCATGTTGCTAGTTTTCCAAGTTGATTTTTTTTAAACCTTTGTACTTCGGTGTATTGTCTCATAGGTGGAAGAGTGGTAAGGGTGGGCAATGGGGGTCAAGTGACTTGCCCAGGGTCACACAGCTGGGAAGTGGCTGAGGCCGGGTCCAAGTTGATTTTTATAATTTAAAGGACAGAGTAACAAAGTAAAGGTAGTCATTTCCCTTCTATCTCCTCATCTCACTCTCCCCCTCTTTTTCTCTGTCTCCTTGTTTCTCTCTTTTAGTCTTCCCCCATTTCTCCCCTTTATTTCCCTTCACTATCCCTCCTTTTATTTCTTCTCCTTGTGAACATAGAGAAAATTAATATTCCACTATTGATTTAGTTAAAGAATATCAGATATTTTAAATACAATCTAGTTTAGCTCATTCATGTTATAGATGGAGAAGCAGAGACTCAGGTGAGTAAAACGACCCTCTTAAGTTTAAGTCACTAGTAAATGGTGGAGTAGGGACTACATCTTGAATTTTCACATTTTAATAGTAGTGCTTTTTCAGCTACAAACAGTGCCATAGTTCACATGTTCTTTGTCTTCCTTCATTGATATTCCTTGATATGTAAGTTCAGTAAGAAACTAGTCTTTATAAAGAGTTTAGATGAGACCCCGTAACCTATATATTTGTCTATATAAATATTTAGCCTATAACTTCATGGTGTACTGCCTGGGAGTATCTTCCAACTCACAAGATCTGTCCCACAAAGAATGGTTACCTCAGGTTTAAAGTATTCTGTGCATCCACATTCCTATAACCACAGTTCATTGGCCCCCACTGATGCGTTTAACTTTTTTTTGTAAGTGTTTACCTTTAATAGTTAGCCAAATGGGGCCAGTCTAGAGATGGAGAAGTCCTGGGTTCAAATTTGGATTTATTTCTTAACTATTGACCCCAGGCAAGTCACTTAACTCCCACATGCCTACTCCTTGTCACTCTTCTGCATTGGAAACAATGCATAATAATAATTCCAAGACAGAATCTAAGGGTTTTTTTAAATAGACAAATAACATAATTAGTTCAAAACAAAGGCATTTAATGTGATAGCATAGTAATAAAAGTGGCAATAAAATGCTCCGCCATAAAGCTTGGGTGTACTCTCCCATAAATACATGAAACATCAGTAGGAAAGAGTAGAATCATGTAGGGAACACGTTACCTGGGCATTTTCTACTTCTGAGGTGGCTAGATGAAGGAACAGGGCACTCTGAGGGAGACATGGCAGACAGGTTGTATCAGACAGGTAAAAAATCACTGCTACCTTCCCTCAGAACCCAATGAAGGCAACCCAAGACCTTTGAAAAAACAGTAACTGAATGGGGAAGGGCAAAGGCAGCTCACAACTGACAACTGACAGGGAAGGAGTTTAATACTCAAAGGGACATAAACCCCACTGGGGAAAGGGAAACAAACAACACTTGTGGGGAATGAGAAACAGTTTGGGAGAAATAACAATAACTGAAACTTTCACAACAACCAGGGTTAATTAACTCTCTGTGAATCTTTGATGGTGGGAGAGAGGATGACAAGGAAGTTAAACAAAGTTAAGTTTATTGGTTTGGTAAGATGGGAATTGGAGGGAGAGGGGTGTCTAACCTCAGTCTAAAGGACTGCCAGAGAATGGTGGCTGTTGGGTTGGCTTGTCCTAAGCTAACCTAACAGCCAGCCAGCAACTGGCTCAGCTGAATGAAACAGGGCTTTGGTAATCTCACACAAAGATCCTTGATGACTTTTAGGTGATGCTTAGACTCAGGAGCATTTCTGGTCTCAGCAAGATAATCCACAAGGGGTAGGAAGCATAGGACTTCCTGGAGCTGTTCACCAACTACAGGAGAGATCCTAACTCTACCTAGATCTTCCTCTTTATCTTGATTATAGATCCATCTCCTCTATAGAGATCCCAAATAATCCAAAGGCTAGTTGTATAGCAGCTCCCAGCGTCTTACCTCTTCTCCAAAGCAGGAAAACTGTTAACAACTCAGTCTCTCTGAACCAAAACCTTTTATATTCTGGGCTTCTAATGTTCTCAGTTAGCCAAGCTGACCTGTCTTTTCCTATTCACCACATATGCCTATCTGTCAATTATAAATTACCTATAACACCTTGAACCCCAAAACCTTGGGGATTGGGAGTGCTCTCCAAACCAATAGATCATTTTCTAACCCAAGTCTCACAGTTTCCATTAAAGGAAGCAATTAGAGTGGAAAAGAGTCCCATTGTCTCTGTTACCTACAATAGCAATTGCTGACTGACTGTCACCAATGGGCAGATAAGCCCAAGAGAACCAGGAGACATAGCACTTCCTAGACCCCTGGTCCTACTTTTATCCCAGTCCCCTTGTTCATCATCCCAGAGGGCAACTCCTTTGGAGATGGAGCCTAGAAATTACATTGTGGATGCTAAAGTCATAGTTACTTAAGACCCAGAAAAGAGGCTTTAAGACCACCAAATATTTATTTAATTGGCTAATTTAGAATATTTTTCCATGGTTCCATGATTCATGTTCTTTCCCTCCTTTCTTCCCTTCCTCCTCCCCCATAGCCAATGAGTAATTCCACTAGGTCTTACATGTATCATTTAATCAAGACCTATTTCCATATTATTAATATTTGTAATAGAGTGATCATTTAGAGTCTATGTCCCCAATCATATCCCCATCAAATCATGTGAACAAACAAATGTTTTTCTTCTGTGTTTCTACTCCCACAGTTCTTTCTCTGTATGTGGGTAGCATTCTTTCTCATAAGTCCCTCAGAACTGTCCTAGGTCATTACATTGCTGCTATTAGAGAAGTCCAGTACATTCAATTGTGCCACTGTGTATTGGTCTCTGTGTATAGAGTTCTCCTGGTTCTGCTCCTTTTGCTCTAAATCACTTCCTAGAGGTCATGCCAGTTCACTTGGAATTCCTCCAGTTCATTAGAATATGCATTCCTTGAGAGCAAGAATTGACTTGTTTTTCTATTTTTCCAGTACTTAGTACAGTTTTTAATATAGTTTGCACTTAATAAATGCTTTTAAAGTTCATTTCATTCATTGACTCATCCATTGAAGGGCAACTCATGCCTCTCATGCTGTAAAGCCACTGATAGCTTCTAGTAATGTCATCCACTTTGTTTCCCCAGTGGGCTCATTGTTTTTTTTTTTTAACATTTATTAATATTCATTTTTAACATGGTTACATGATTCATGCTCCTCCTTTCCCCTTCAACCCCACCCCCCACACCCCCCCTACCCATGGCCAATGCGCATTTCCACTAGTTTTGTCATGTGTCCTTGATCAAGACCAATTTCCAAATTGTTGGTAGTTGCATTGGTGTGGTAGTTTCGAGTCCACACCCTCAATCATGTCCACCCCGACCCATGCGTTCAAGCAGTTGTTTTTCTTATATGTTTCCTCTCCTGCAGTCCTTCCTCTGAATGTGGGTAG
>NC_058132.1:389457355-389597561 GCF_016433145.1 Gracilinanus agilis | reverse complement strand
GCATATACCACAGTTTGTTCAGCCATTCCCCAATTGAAGGACATACCCTCCTTTTCCAATTTGTTGCCACCACAAAAAGCGCAGCTATGAATATTTTCGTATAAGTCTGTTTATCTATGATCTCTTTGGGGTACAAACATTGTTTTTGTTGGAACTGCATGGTCGAATGTGTCATCTCTGTTGTTGGGTTCTAGTTCTGTAGTATCCACTGGATTCTGGTCTTCCATTGCTCTGCTTTTACTGGCTGAATATCTGCCAGACACTGTACAGCTGGATGACTAGTCCCTGCCTGCCAGGTGTATGACTTTCATCAGATTCAGCTCAGCTGGATTTTCTGTTCCCTCGAGTTACTGGTTCATTTGAAATACTTGGTTATCTTTTCTTCAAGAGAAGAGTAGCTTAAAGCCCATAGGCTTTCCTTAGATTCTTTTTTTTATCTTATTTATTCTGAACTTAACAAACACCTTAAAAATTTCCATATATAAAGTCAAACATAAAAAGAGAATATGTGTACCTGCAAATCTCTATTACACATATTACATACAGCTTCTTAAAAAACTATATATAATTCAACATATTACTTTCAAATAGGTTTCTTTCTGAACTTCCTTCTGCTCTTTTCTATGTATTTTTTAAAATGCTCCAAAGACCCTCTGCTTTTTTTGGCAACCCTATCATTAGCTCCCCTTTGAATCCCTCCTCACCATATAAAAAGCAAAACAAAATTGTAATCTTTGTAGCAAATAAGCATAGTCAAAGAAAACAAAAACATTCATTTGCCCTATTTAACAAGGTATGTCTTGGTCTTGAGTCCATTATTTCTGTTGAGGGTGAGTAACATTCTTCATCATCAGCCCTTTGGAGCCATGGTTTTCCCTCATATCTTTTAGAGAAAAGAAAGAAACCCTTGCCAGGGACCAGCATAGTCTTCCATTAAGTTCTTCCTTAGTTCCTCAAAGTCTTAATTATCAGTTGTGTATTCCACAACATTTTGGTATCCTCTCCTAGTTCTACCCCTTCTTCTTACGCTATTTCCTTTTAATCCAGTGGTTTGTTTTAAACCAGTAATCCTTGTCCCCTCCCTTGATTTACTTCCCTTTCCACCTCCTCCCTTATTATTTCCCTCTTTTTATTTTTAAGTCCTAATGAATTCCTTCCCCCCTCTCCTCCCCTCCCTTTTTTGACCTCCCCACTCCCCTGCTCCCCTTGGTTTATCCCTTCTGACTTTCTCAGTAGGGTTAGATAGAATTCTATATCCCAATGGATATAGCTACTCTTCTCTCTCAGGGTTAATTCTGCTGAGAGTAAGGTTTAAATATTACCTCTTAATGCTTTCTTCCTCTCCTTCTTATAATAGTATTCATCACCTCCCCTTCCCATGCCCTCTTTGTGTGTAATAGAATATCCTATTTTTCTTATTCATTCAAGTTTCTCTTGGTACCATCTACTATTCAGTCCCCTCTTTCCTCCCCACCCCCATATCATCTTAGACCATTTAGTACTTCAACCTCTCCCTATGAATAATTCTTCTAATTACTATAATAGTGAATACTATAATAGTGAATAGAGTTCACTACAGAGAAATACACATATCATTTCTCCATATAGGAATACAAATAATTAGATCTTATTGAAACCCTCAAAAAGGCAAATTTAAAAATAAGAGTTTTCTTTCTTTCCTCTGTTTCTTATTTACCTTTTCATTTTTCTCTTGGTTTTTGTGGTTGGATATCAAACTTTCCATTTAGTCCTGGTCTTTTCTGTGCAAATACTTGGAAATCTTCTATCTTGTTGAATGCCCAAACTTTCCCCTGGAAGTATATAGTCCGTTTTGATGGGTAGGTGATCCCTAGTTGTAGACCCAGTTCTCTTGTCTTTCTGAATATCATATTCCAAGCCTTGCGGTCTTGTAGTGTGGAGGCTGCCAGATCCTGTGTGATTCTGATTGGTGCTCCTTGATATCTGAATTGTCTCTTTCTGGCTTCTTGTAAAATTTTTTCTTTTACTTGGAAGCTCTTGAATTTGGCTATTATATTCCTGGGGGTTGTCTTTTCAGGGTCTAGTGTAGAGGGTGATCTATGGATCCTCTCAATGTCTATATTGCCCTCTTGTTGTAGAACTTAAGGGCAATTTTGCTGAATAATTTCTTTTAGTATGAAGTCCAAATTTCTATTAATTTCTGCTTTTTCAGGAAGACCAATGATTCTCAAATTGTCTCTTCTAGACCTGTTTTCTTGATCTTTCACTTTCTCAGTGAGATATTTCATGTTTCCTTCTATTTTATCCATCTTTTGACTTTGCTTTATTTGTTCTTGCTGTCTTGAGAGATCATTAGCTTCTACTTGCCCAATTCTGGTCTTTAGAGACTGGTTTTCTGTTATAACCTTATGATTTTCCTTTTTGATTTGGTCTATCATGTTTTCCAGCTGTTTAATTTTGGTTTCCAATTGGGAGTTTCTGTATTTTAACCTGTTAATTTCCTTTTGAGCTATTTCCCACTTCTCTTGCCAAATCTCTTCCATATTTCTCTTGATCTCAGATCTGAACTCTTCAAGAGCTTGTGACGAGTTTTCATTTTTTTGAGAAGGTTTGAATGATTACTTTTTTGTTCTCCTCTGCTGTTTGCTCTGTTGTCTGGATTTTTTCTGTGTAAAAGTTGTCGAGTGTTAAAGATTTCCTCTTGATCTTTCTCTTTTGGGGTTCTTGTGACTGGCTTGCCATTGTGAGCTGCATGCCCTCTCAGCTTTATCCTCATGCCCAGGTTCTGTCTGTGCTCTTTAGGCTCCTGAGGTCTCAGATCTAGTAGTTCTCAGGGTCAAGCCTCCTGGTGGCCCCCTTACTTGTTTCTCTGCCCAAAGCTCCTTTAACAGTCTCAGGGCGCTGCTTCCACAGTTATGCATCCCTCTGCACTGGGTCCCCACCCAAGGTCCATGCCTGGGCTCAGGGTCTGTGTTCAAAGTCTGGTTCTTTAGCCTCTTGGCGTCTTAAGTCTTGCTGCTCTCAGGAGCAGGCCCTGGCGATCCCAGGTAGCTGCCAAGAACTTAATGGATACCCCAAACTTGCTCTATCTCTTGTGCGCTGGCTTTGGCCCTACTGTAGGTGGTATGGGGGGAGGGGGTTGCTCAGCTTGCATTTTAGTGAGAGCTATTTCACCCCCTTATATCATGGAAATGCCCTGATCCCACAAACCTTAAATGTTGTGCTCTGTTGTGGGGTCCCTTCATTTGTCTGGATTTGTTTTTATGTCCTCTTGAGGAGTACTGTATGTGTGGGTTAGGAGAGGTCAAGCAGCTGCTTTTTACTCTGCCACCATCTTAACCCATATGTCTGTCCTCAAAGTCTTAGATACTGAAACCTCTTATTTCTCTCGAAGAAGAGTCTGAGTCCCAGGTGTCAAACTCACTGGATCAAAGAACAAGCCTTTCCAAGCTAACTTATGTCTTCAGTATTAATCTTTTCCCAATTTCTCTTCCTGATTTAAAAGCTTGGATTTCTGTCTACTCTCATGCTTATGATGATCATTCATATATCTTTCAGTTTTAATTTATAAGGCTAGATTATAAACCATGTAAATGGCTATTTGTTCCAAAATAGCTCTAAGGTTCAGAGTCCCCAGTTTTTTTTAACTCTAAACCTTTTCCATTAACTTATATAGGTAAATGGGTGGAAAGTAGACATGGGGACAATGACAAACCCAGGGAGTGAGGGACCTTTTCTCCTTGTGTAGAGGTATTCTTACCCTTTGACTATGTAGATATAGTCAGTCTGAAAGGTAGAGGACTTTGTAGTACGTCTTTACATTCTTGTGTGTATATAAATTTTCTTTTCTCAGCCCTGAACGAAGTCCAGGTTATTGATTTCAACTACTTAATGGTGTATTTGAGAAATTACACAGTATCTTCAGAATCAGGTAAAATGGTAGTCAGAACTGTGGCTAAATGGTTTCCACAAAATCCAGTGTAACACTATTTAAACTTGGTACAAAATTTGTACAAAGTTTCAATAAAATAAATACAAGGGGAATTGGGGAAGGGATTCTTGGGTAATAGAAAGTGGGCAAGGGCATAATAAATCTGGGAAGATAAACTGAATCTAGATTGTGAAGGATTTTAAATGTTAAACAAAGGAGTTTGCAATTTTATCACTAGTGCAATACAGTGAGTCCCTGGAAATTTTTGAGCAGAAAAGAGACATGTTTAAATCTGTACTTTATGAATATTAGGTGGGCAGCTGAGTGGACAATGGATTGTGTAGAAAAGAAAGTATAGCAAATGATACCAATTAGGAAGCTATTTCAGTAGTCTGGGCAAGAGGTGAGGAGGGACTTAACTAGTATGGTAGCTGTGTGAGGAAAGCAAAAGGAACAGGTGTGAACATGTTGTGGAGGTAAAACTGACAATACTTGGCCACTGATTAGATACGTTGGGTGAGAGAGATTGCAGAGATGAGGATGACTTTAGGGTCATTCAACTTGGGAGACTGGAAAGATGATAGTCTTTGTCAGAAAATTGGAGGGTCAATGAAGATGAGTTCTATAATTCTTTCTGGTTCTAAATCTGTGATCTCATTATTGCTGAAAAAAAAAAAAAAGAAACAAACAAACACCAAGAGTGAGCCTGATACAAAGGAACGAGATAACTGCAAAAGGGCTGGTTTAATTAGAGCAAAAATTCTGAATTAGGTACCAGAGGTAATTCAAGTCAGAGAGGCAAATTTGTAGCCAGGTGAGGAAAACCTTGATTGGAAAGCTAGGGTTAGATATAATCTGATGAGTTAATAGGGAGCCATTGTAGACTTCTGAGCTGCATAGTGACTACTATGAGCCACACATGAGAAACTCAGAAATATTAGTCATTTATGGTAGTTGCCACTCTGTTGCTCTGAACTTAATAGCTGGGGTAAACAAAGTTAATAATATTCTAACCTCTAATCCCTTTGGTCATGAAATTACCTGACTGGAAAGGCTGATCTGGCTACTAGCAGCTGTTTAAATGGTAGTATAATGCACTTTGGCAGGTAGATGGGCTACAACCCTGCAGCTGCTAATAGTAATTATAATTGTCAGCAATGCTTCCCCCCACAGGAAACTCCTGCTGGCTTATTAGGGCTAATTGCCAGTAGTCGATGTAATCTCCTAGAGTAGGTGGGGACATAAAACCCCTGGGAGACAACAGAGCAGCTGTGCTAAACTCGGAAAAGCCAGATGTGCCCATATGCTATTGATTTTTAGCTGAGGGGCATTGAATATATTCACCCTGGGCTCTGATTGGGATTAGAACAGGAGATTTAGGGACTATTGGTATAAGCCACCAAACACTAAGGCTTCATGAAAATATTAAAAAATCTTTCTACACTCTCCCACCAATTAAAGTAAAGCATATTAGAAAAATAGATTCCTTAATTTATTCAAACTTGGGCATTTCAAACACTGGTTGCTCTTTGAAACTTAAATCAAGTGTGTTTAGCACGTCAGGCATCGAGGGTTGACCCTATACAAGTATCACACTCACATTGTTGAAGTACGGCTGAAGGCAGATTTAAAATTTAGAGGGGCTCCAAGTGTGGAAATTTGACTTGCCTCTTTCACTCAAGGATCCACTTAATTTGAGCATATAGGTCATATTACTTCAGGTAATTTTCAGATATGTCAGCCATCCATCCTTACAAAATCCTCTTCAAAAGCAATTCTGAGATGCCTATTAATTTAATTTACTAACATTTTAACCAATACAAAAAAAAAGCCAAAGACTATAAAATGTGCTGGGTGGTGGAAAGAGCACCATACTTCAAATGAGAAGATCTGAGATCAAATACGGGCTCTTAAGAATGATCAGCTGAGTTATTGTTGGCAAATCAGTTTTGCCATCTATAATACTTATGCTCCCCACCTCACGAGGCTGTTGTGAGGCTAAAATAACTTTTAGGAAAGGATTTTGTAGTTTAAAGTTCCATATAAATGTAGGTTGTTATTATTCAAATACGAATCCTTAGTAATAGCCCAAGAATAAGGCGTAGGTACTGATCAGCCTAAATAATACACATTTAGGCACCCAGAATGTCTAATTCAATCTAATTGGATAAAACATTTATTATATGCAAGGTACTGGGGAAGATAAATAAGACATAGCATTTGCCCTCGAGGAGTTTTAAGTTCTACTAGGGGCAATTGTCTAGGAATATAATTCATAAAAGGGGTAAAAAGAGAAACTTGACACACTATGCAGAATGAAGGAGTGAAAGAGCATTTTCAAATGGGGGAATGTTCTAAGAAAGTCTTTATAAAGAAAGTGGGCACTTAGCTGGGTCTTAAAAGAATAGTGGGAGATGAGGAGATAGCATGTTTTAGGCATGTGGGAGGGCTTGGACAGACACAGAGAGCAAGACAAATCAGAGTCCAGATTGGTTAGAACATAGCATCATAAAGGGACTTCAATATGCAATGGGATGAGGAAGGGAGGTTGGAGCCACAATAAGGAGAGGCTTTCAGGCCAGGCTAAGGAAATAAGGACGGAGCTCTGAAAATGAAATCACTTGAGTGGAAGGGCTGATCTGGCCACAGGAGCTACTATAATACACTTCAGCATATCCCTGAAGCTGCTAATAGTAATTATAACTGTCAGAAATGCTTTCTGCCACAGGAAAACTCAGCATGGTTTTTAACAAGTTATCAATCCATAAGGTACTTCATTTGCATTTAAAACTTAATAACCATAAATCATATTTATATTATCAATTTATGGTTTACAAAGCATGTTTTTAAAGCAATATTTATATAGAGAGCACTTTACTTTTTAGAATGTGTTTTTCATTATTCATCTCATTTGATTTTTCTCAACATCCCTGTGAGATAAGTAGGGAAAGTATTATCATCTCTTTTTGACAGATGAGGAAATTGAGGCTTAGGGAAACAAAAATAACTGCAAAATAAATTGCTAGTAAATGTCAGAAATGAGACTTGAACACAGGTCTGCTGTATCCTGATCTAGTTCAGTGCACCATACTAATTTTTTAAAACCCTTACCTTTTGTCTCATTTTCAATTCTAAGGCAGAAGAGCAGTAAAGGCTAGGCAATTGGGGGGTTAAGTGACTTGTCCAGTGTCATACACCTAGGAAGTTTCTGAGGTCATATTTGAACCCAGGACCTCCAGTCGCCAGGTCTGGTGCTCTATCCACTTCACTGCCCCTGCACCATGCTACTTAACCATTTGAGTTAAATCCTACAGATTCAAAGGTTCTGCTGATGATAGATTACTGAGCCAGAGTAAGTGTGAAAACACTTATTAGCCTCATTTTTATTTTCTCCATATTGGCATAAAGACTGTATCCAAAATAGCTAAGTTGTAGAATGGTCTACCCAAGAGATTTATGTTTGTTTGTTTTTGTTTTTGACAAACAAGAAAGGATAAAATTTTTTTTCAATATTCTGCGTTAGCATCCAAGGATTTGAAATCATGCTACTAGGTATAATATCATAAAATTAAATTCCATATAATTTGAGTCTGTTTCCATCTGTCTGTATTTCCCTACCCATCCTATATGTTGTGTTCTGGCCAAATTGAACTTGAAGTAAGATTTGGCACATCTGGTCAATTTAGTTAGTTTAGTAAAAACATCAATTATCCAGATGTTTCACTGATATAACACTAAACGTAGATTGACTCTTTTATTTTGTTTTATGATGTTGACTAATTTTACCTGATGCTTCATCTCCCGATTTTCTACAGAATGAAGTTAAAACTTCTTAGCAGAGCATACGAAGTCCTATATAATCCTGTCCCATGCTAGTCTTTGAGTTTTATTTCCTACACTTCACCTAAACAAACTCTTTTCTATACCTGAACTGCCCCATTCACTGTCCTCTCAACAATTCTTCCAATTTCTTACCTCACATTGTTTACTCTGCCTAGAATGGTTTTCCCAAGTCTCCTCCACACACTTCAATCCTCTTCTCCTATGAAGTCCAACTCAAATCACCTCTTCCACAAAGTCTGATGTGAATTTTTACATCATTTAAACTCTTATACTATAGATAAGTCCTTTTCCTCATCTCTATTTTAAGGAGGGGGGATAAAAGGTAATTCATAAAGTAAAAAAAAAGTAAGGCATTTTCTTCTCTTTAACTTTTGATTTTACTAAATTTATAGTATAGCAGGATAGCTATTATAGCTTCTCTCCCCCTACCCTTTCTTATCATTCCCTTTTTATTCATGACCTGTTTCTATCCTAGTCCCCCTTTCTATTTGCACTTACTTTTTCTCTACCACTTCTCTGCTTTTCTATCATGAAAATTAACGAGCCAATCATTCAACAAGCAATTATTATTGCCTGCATGCTTAATAGCTATGTGTTAATACAGGAATAATACTGCCATGTTTTCTTGGGGCAACCTGTCAGTTGCCCTGGTTGGAATGTTGACCATGGCATGAGCCACAGGGCAAGTATCAACTGGCAATTGGACCCAGGGTATATAAAGCCCTGGAAACCCAGGTCTGGGTTCTGTTCTTTTCCCTATTTCTCTTCTCACCTTCACTTCTACCCCTTGGGGTGGGATCCAGGGTGGTTGAGGGAGGTGGAACGTGGGATCTTAGTTTACACAGGCTAGGCAGGTTTTGAAGATCTTTGCTGACCCAATAGGAACATCAATTAGATATACCATTTATTCTCTAACAAGAGGTTGCTTTATATTTACCTACAAGAAATCATTTATCCCTGTCCCAGGGCTGGTCCCTTGGATTAGCTAAAGATCATAACAAGAAATTCATCAACATCTTGAACTTAGATCTAGAAGGCAGTACTAGACTAGTTTCATAGGTTTCCTAACCCACTCTCCAATCCCTTTACCTAACCAACTTTTCAATAAATCCTTAGTTTAATTTATGAACTAGTGTCTCATACCTTCAACTTGACTGCTGTTCAAGATTCTAAGAGGGAGACATAGTAACTCCATTTCTGTTAGACAGAAAGCACCATACATCTCTTCCTTTCTAATCTTACTGTCAAACCAATAGGAGTTACTTCTTCAGCCAGGTCAGAGGCTGAAGGGAAATCTTCTTAAAGGGTTTTAGTCCTTAGCAAAGGAATAACATCAATCCCTTGGCTGGCTTGGACACTGGGTACTTGTCATACCTGCATCCAGTACCATCAGTAAACACCTAGTGATTAAGCCATATTAGCTTCCTGAGTGCTTACAGCTTTACCAACCTACATTACAGATTCAGCATTAAACCCTCATTACACAAGTCACTTAAACTGTCTGCCTTAGTTTCCTTATTTGTAAAATGAGGAAAATAATAACAATCTGTAACAAATAACAATTTGTAAAATGGGGATAATAAATAAAATAATCCCTACCTTCTAGAGATGTTGTGAGGTTCAAATGAGAAAATATTCGGAAAGCACTTTGCAAACTTTAAAGTGCTATATTAGTGCTATTATTGTATTCCTACTTTTACTACTACCTGCTAGGCATTGCAGTCTGCAAAGCCAAAAATGAAGCTATTTTATTCTCAAGGAGTTTTCAGTGGAAATAATATGCATTCATGTACATGTAACAATTATAACTGCTTTTGGGTAAGTGGACTAAGGGTATAAATCCTTTCCGTCACCACTGAGGCAAGATTTTCACATCTGGACTACTTTCAAACCTGTGGGGAGCCTCATCTTGAAAGAGAAGTCAGGCTCTTTTTTTAAAAAAAATTAAACCTCTGGCTACTTGGAGCCCTGGGAAAAAGTTCTTAAAGCTTAGATTTTGCCTCATGTTTAGGATCTCTATAAGATGGGGAGTAGAAAGGTATTTGGTGAACACTCAAGACCAGGTATGGGGAGCTATTTATTTCCTCCACACAAAATAAATGTTAAACACAAAAGACTCTCACAAGTGCCTTTAACAAAGATAAGCATCTGGCTCAATAGGATTCTGGGTATATCAGTAAACATAAGCATGTAAACACTGAACGATTTGAGTGATTGCTGAATGGGCATTTTATATTTCACCTCAGCACTACACTATAAAAACTATTCCCTCTAGATCCCTGTCTTTTTGGAGCAGCCAGGCCAGGGAATGGGTTTCTCTCCCAATTACTGACTGTAGTCTTCTCCAAAAAGTGCTAGAATAGATGTACAGAGGGTAGTTTGGCTGGCCCATTGAGTCTGTAAAGGGAAGTAATATATAATAAATCTTAGAAGGGAGGCTGGAACCAAAAGTTCTGAAAGACTTTAAATGCCAAACAAAAGACTTTTTATTTTGTCTTAGAGGTGGTAGGAAATTTCTTGAGTGAGAGAGTGATATGGTAAGATTTGTGCTTGAGGAATAAAATTTTGGCAGCTGTATAGAGGAAGAATTGGAGATGGAAGATACTGAAGGAAGAAAAAACAATGAGGAATTATATTACAGTAGAACAGGTATGGGGTCATAAGAGCACTGTCTTCAGTGGTGGTTATATGTATGAAAAGAAGGATATAGACATGAAACCAGAAGAGGCATTTGACTGGAAATGTGGAGTGAGGGAGAATAGGCAGTAAGAGATAACTCTAATGTGACAGAATCAAGTAACTGGAAAGTGGTGGAGCCTTCAAGAGAAATAAGGAAGGTAGGAAGTGGGGTGAGTTTGAGGTGAATTCCCTTTTGGATTTGTGTTCTGGATGCCTACAGGACATCCAGTTGGAAATGTCCATTTATCAGATAGGTAGCTGGAAATGTCAAGTTGGCAGAGAAATAAGAGAAACTTAGAAAGGGAAGAAGAATACATGATACTGTCATCTTAGCTTTATTTCCTGTAATAATGTAATATATAAAAATATAGGACACATCTCTAGACAGGGATTGTTCCTTTGATTTGAAGATTCTCCCTCTCTGAATGAACTTCTTCAGACCTCTGGTAAACTAACCCATTTGGGTCAAGTTATCTAGTTACCAAATCAGGAAATCATAAATTTGATATGGACACCAAAGCTTATGTAGAAACATGTAATCTCAGAGCTGAAGTGACCTCAGAAATCTTCCAATCCAACTCATGCCTTGTCAAAAATACCCAAACAGTCTCCTCTTGAATGGAACTATTTCCCCCAGATAGTCCATTTCACTTTTAGAGAACACTAATTGTTAGGAAATTTTTCTTTATATCAAACTAAAACCACCTTTCTGCAACTACTACTCATTGCCCTTCTGTCCTCTGTGACCAAGAAGAACAAGTATAATATGGTGATTAGATGATCTCAGAGGTCTAATTAGATTACTACCAGAGTAATGAACCCTTCTATATACTGCTGATGAGTGTTCATTTGTGAGAGTAAACTCACTAACTTTTAAGGCAATCCATTCTATTTTTAGATCATGAAAATAGTTAGAAAATGCCTCATTTCATTTCAGCAAGGATTTGCTTTATCTTATTTTATTGATATCTTTTGTTTTTAATCACATTAATTTACAAATATATTCTCTTGCTTCCCTTTATAGCAAGCCATTCCATATAACAAAGAAGGAAAAAAAGGAAGAAGGAAGGAAGGAAGGACAGAAAAAAGGAAGAAAGGAAAAAGAAGGAGAAGGGAAAAAGGGGGGACAGTTGAACAAAATTATCTAACACATCAACCATGACTGACAGTCAATCATGTAAGGGAGGAGGTGTGATAAAGTACCAGTCTAAAGACTAGAGTCAGGAAGACTTCACTTTAAATCTGACCTCAGATACTTATTAGCTGAGTGGTCATGGGCAAGTTACTTAACCTCTGTTTCAGTTTCCTCAACTATAAAGTAATATAAAATAAGCATTAACCTCACTATGAGGATCAAATAAGATATCTGTAAAATACTTAGCACAGTGCAGTTCCACTACACATAGAAATAGGTGTTTAATGAAATGCTTGTTTCCTTTCTTCCAAAGAGAGAGTTAGATTTTCTTCTTTCCTTTTTTTAATCAAATAAACCAGTGTTCTATTTTTTTTTCCATAAAAGCAACTCCTAGTCTTACTTATTAGTTCAATGGTTCTCTTACTTTCAATTTGATTAATTTCTTCTTTAGTTTATAGGATTTCTAATTTATTCTTTAATTGGGGATTTTTAATTTTTCTTTTTTCTAGTTTTTCTTTAGTTATGTGCCCAATTCATTGATCTACCTTTTCTCTATTTTATAGAAAGAAGGGTATTTTCTCACATTTTTGTGGTCAACAAAAAGAATAATCATATAGTCTGTGTCAGCTCTGGGCTAGGCAGTGGGAGTACACAAAGATCACAGAATCTTTCTAGACCTTCTGGTCATTTGTTTTAGTTCTATTGACTGAGGAGGCTTAGTAGAAAAAGTCTAATTATTCCTTCCTATGAAAATATGAAATATTTGAAAATCACAAAAATGGTTTGATTCCCCTATGCCTTAGTTTTTCCATGATAAACATCCCCAGTTCTTTCAAAGTATCTTTATATGACTTAATATAGACTTTAGTCTCTTTAACATCCAAAATGAACTCCAGTTTATTAATGTTCTTCTGAAAATGCAGTGTTCAAAAGTGAATGGGACCCTGCAAACATGATCAGACCATGGCAAAGTATATTAGAATTATCATCTACTTCATTCTATACATTCTATTTCTACTGGTATTACCCAATATCATATTTGTTTTCTGGACTGCTGCTTCACACTGTTAACTCAGAGTGAACTTGTAGTTAGTTCCCTAAACTCACATTTTCCCCTCAGGAACTACTCAATAGCAAGGTCTCCCCTATCTCATTCTCACACAGCTGACTTTTTGAACCTTAATGGGAGACTTTATATTTATCCCTATTGACTTTCTCCTTAACTAAAAAATGTGAAGAATCCAAAGAATCCAAAATAAATAGATTCTGAGCTAGAAGAGACCTGAGAGGTCATGTAGCCCAAATACTTTACAGATAAAGAAACTGAGGACCAGGGAGATTACATAGCCTCTCAAAGTCCCAAAGTTTGCAGGATTGGGGGGGAAAGAAAGAAGAAGTAGAAAAATGAAATATACATTAACTAAAGTCATGCGAAGAAAATTAAATGAAATAGAACAGATAATGAATCCAGAATGGGATTTGGAGGGACTGATAGAAATAGTTTTTGTATTTTGTACATTGAAATCAATTTAAATATAAATAGCTATAAAGGAAATTTGCTAGTTTGTTCTGACACTCCTTTTTAAATTTCTAATAAAGCATTAAAAAAACACCAACTTAAAAAAAACAACACAGTATGATATTGGCTAAAGAAATTATCACCTATTAGCCAGTCTATTGCTGCTGAGTTTCCTTGTATCACCTATTAGCCAGTCTATTGCTGCTGAGTTTCCTTGTTTCTAGTCCTTGAATAATAGACATAATCAAGCCCAGGTTAGTAGGGCTGGAAACAGTTTATAACACGCCTCCATGTGGGTCAACACAAATATCTTAGAGAAGTATTGCAGATGCACGATGTGGTAGGCTCAAAAATGAATAAGAAGAGAGCAGGTTGGATTGTATTGGGGAAAGTATTATGTATGGTTTCAGGAATCTCAAGTTGTTCTATAACAGAAAAACTCATTTAAGAAATGTTAAGTCGTTCAGTGACTCTGTCAATAAAATCAAAACTACTGGTGACCCAATAGAGAAATACACGGTCTGCTGCAACATATTGCCAAATGTTACTTGCCAACCAGAAATGTCATAGAAAATATCAAGGAAATGTAGCATTGGAAAAGGAAGTGGGCAAATGATAGAGCAAAAATGGGAGATGCCAGGGATGTGTTGCAGTTAGCCTAACCAAGGAAAGCTGATTATGAAATATTCAGAACATCTACATCCCAGAAATCAGCAATAGCTACTAATAAGAGCTTGATTTATTATTATGTTGATTTCTAGACTTAAGAAAATGTTAATAATACAGATTAAACTTAAAAGTTTGTGTAGATACATTCTCCTCTTTTCCCTTAGCCTGGTTGTTAAACATTTACCAGTATTCTCTTGGAAATAACAAATGGAAAAACCTAAGTACTATACTGCTCTCTGCATAATATTATAAGACTCACCATTTACTTATGAGCAAAAGAAGAGGGTTGAGCTCAATGATCTCAAATATTCCTTTCATCTTTAAGGTCTATAATCTCATTACTTCGTGAAATGATAGAAGGAGCATTTATTAAATTCTTATTATGTATAAAGGACTGCCCTAAACACTAACTATAAATATTAACAAAAATAAAGACAGCCCCTACCCTCAGTGTCTCACATTCTAATAGTGGATGACAATTAAAAAAAAAAAAAAAAAAAAAGGAAGCTGAGAAGCAGACTGGGAAGGGGCCAATGAAGTAAAATAATCCAGAAAGTCATAGGCTAGTCTGGATTGGAAAAGAAGAGGCTGGAGTGTATGCTTCATCAAAAAGAAGTTTGGGGAGAATGGCTTAACCCATAAGTAAATAATTTTTAAAAAAATTCAAGCTCCATATAATAAAGTAGCCTTCCAAAGTACAGAGAAATAAAGAATAGGATACACTGTGTCCCAAACTGTGTAAATCTACTGAGCTTGTCTCTCCCAATCTTTACCAGAAATAGGTTGTGTACCTTTGGAATCTGCAGGAACTCTCTGAGGCCACTTTACTCTCTATTTCATATGGTTGATAAAGTGTTTTTCAAACCTGAAAACACTATACAAATGCCAGGTATTCTCACTTGATTGCTATGTAAAACTTCTTCAGGGTTATCAAACCTTTCAATTTGCACTCTGAGGCTATTCATAGCCTTGAAGAGGCTGAGGGTATATTGATGTCATAATTTAAGCAAATAAGGTGAAGGAAATATTCCTCTTCTAGTATTTAGTGCTCTCTACCTCCTTAAATTATCTTCTCTTTACTAATCTGTGAATATATTTTATCACCCAATAGAATGTAAGCTCCTTAGAGGCAAGGTCAGTTTTTCATTCCTATCTTTGTATCCCCAAATATAAAAGCATAGTACCTTGCATCTCTCAAGCAATGCTTCTTGGACTACATTTAATTGGTATACTAAAGCAGGAATCTATTAAAGACTCCTCCCGGGGGGAACTGAAAAAAATCTTGCAGCTTCCAGATTTGCCTAGCATATTCCTAGGAAGTAATTTATGGTCTGTGATAATCTGGTTCTACATTTTTATTTGCTAATGGCCTTTGTGGACATAAATAAATTCAAAATAATTCCACCTACTGTCTCTTGTAAGGAGTTCATTAGGAGACATGAAGCATTGAGCTTTTTCAGATGATGCCTTATTCTATACTCCAACTGTTTATTAACTGTTTATTAATTTGTACAGCCACATATTCTGCAGTGACTAGTTTCTACTTGAAAACTATGTCTTTCAATAGAAATATATATCTTAGACAGATATTCATCTAAAGAAAGGAAGATTGGTTTCATTAATGAAAGTATAATTATTTTTTTCAACCAATGGTTTAACCAATATTTAACACTTCCTTATCCCACAAGAAATGAATCCCAAGTTTCCTAAGGTTTAAGAAATGCTCTTCTTCTGCATCTATGAAAAGACAGCTTATGAGCCCCCACCAATGTTTCTTTTTTACCAGTCCAAACTTTAATTACTAGAAAGCAAAAGTCATTTAATTAAACAGAATAGCAAGAAGAATAGCAAGGAATGGAGACAAAAAGCCTTCCCTCCTTTTACCCCTTCCAATATGCACAGACATACTTTCTTTTTTGTTTTTGTTTTTTTATATTTTTTAAACCCTTAACTTCTGTGTATTAGTTCCTTGGTGGAAGAGTGGTAAGGGTAGGCAATGGGGGTCAAGTGACTTGCCCAAGGTCACACAGCTGGAAAGTGTCTGAGACCAGATTTGAACCTAGAACCTCCCATCTCTAGGCCTGGCTCTCAATCTACTGAGCTACCCAGCTGCCCCCCACAGACATACCTTCTTGCTGATTTCCATGACACTGATAGGATGAAAAATATTTCAGGCAGCACGTGTAGCCAGGGAACACAAATTAACAAGGACACTCTCTACACCTAGGTCTATATCTTAGCTAAAATCTCTACTTCCTAAACTACCATTTAAGAGTTTTCTGTAGTTATTAATATTGAATGATTCTCCATTGTGCTACTGCCACCTGCTGGTCATCATCTGAATTAGATTTACAATACATCAGAGTGACGTGATCACAGATTGTTTTTGTGGATGTGGTCCATAGTCTCAGGTCTACTTCAGCTTTTCTGTGAGTCAGATCCACAGCTGTACCTAGTCAATGGTCAAAAGTCCTAAGTCATGTGTATATTTAGAACTCCTTTTCTTTTTTCCCAGCACAACTACATCAAGTCTACTGCTATTTTGGTTAGGGTGAAAAAATTAAATTCTCATCATGATACTATCATCTACTAATACTGTGTCCATATAAATTACCCAAGAATCTCACCCAAACTGGAGAGGTAGGGTAGGGTTGAGGACGTTTGTCCTCTATTTTTGATAATGTCAAAATTGTTACTTTTCCTAGACAGAATTTTACTCTGAGGCTGATTTAAAGAGAAAAAGTGTGCTCATTAACTATCTGCTTTCCCTGTCATACATACATACACACATGCAAAATGACAAAGTAGTTTTTTCTCTAAATTTCTTTACATTTTGAAAATTGTTTTGAAAAATACATATCAAAAATTGAAATATTAATGTTCATAGGGTTTTAATAACTTTCTCTTGCTCAGTAATACATTTTAGAGCTTGAAGTTATCAGAATCAAACTGATTGAAGCATTAGTCATTTGTGGGGGAAAAAAGATTCTTATGAACCACCATCATGAAATTATAAAAAAGATTTATAAGGAAAAATACAATGTGAGAATGTTATCCTCCAAATTTCAAAATATCTATAAAAAGATACATCCAACTCAAATTACTGTATCTTCAATCACTTTCTGAACCATCAATTTTAAATTAATGAATGACCTGGAGGTATTCTAGCTTGCAGTTATGTGATTCCCTTTGCAGTCAGAAAGAGGAGGAAAAGGGATAAATCTTTAGCCTATCCACAGATCCTAAGACAACTACCTCAAGACTCCAGTTAACCTTGTTAGAGAAAGAATCCCATCTTCCTGCACACTGGGGAGAGAAAAGAGGCATTCACAGAAATTAAATTTTCTCTCTTGATGTAAGGTAGAGCAAAACCTGGGGCTTCCTTCATTTTGGGGAATAAATGGAGTGACTACATTATGTCTTTGTGGTACTCAAACCTGAGCAGCCAAACATTGAGAGAAAAAAACATTATATATATATATATATGTATAAATATATATGGATATATAAATATATATGTATATATGTAGAGAAAGAGAGAGAAGGCTTCAGTAGAAAATGCTATTAAGAAATTTGTTGTTCAAATCAGTCTTAAAAAATCTATTTTTAAGATATGGGTATGTCAAAAACCTTTGGTATTTTTGACTACAGGTAGGATATGGGATACTCAAAGAAGAAGAGTGTCTTACTTGTCCACTTTGTTTTCTGAAAATTATATCTACATGAATTCTACCTCACTCTCAAGTTAAATCCCAGAAATACTGAAGAAATACTACTTAATGGGAAAGATATGAGAGTAAGTCAATTTTATTCTAGAATGAGAAGTATAGGCTCATCTGTCAGCTAAAGAAGACATTGCAACTCTAAAAGGTTAGAATTAAGTTGTCTAGTTTGCACAATGTACTTTTCATTCAGCCTTATGAAGTCTGAGACCATATTAATATGTAATGTCACATTTCATGTGGGATAACTGGCAGAGGATAGTTCTATAGAGTGGAAGCATTTCTGATTCTTGACATAAGAAACAATCAGCAATTGTAATCTGTAACCACTGCAAGGATAATATTGGAAGTACAAATACTGGTGATACATATTAATGCTTCTCAAAATCTGTCAATATTTAACTATAGGCAGTTTACAAATGCTATAAAATAGTCAATGAAACAATTATGTAATCAGTCAGTTTCTAAAAGGATTGTAAAGATAGGAAAAGTAGCTGTCTCTCTCACATCTCTGTATCCACATATATGTGAACCAATAAAGGAACAAATGAAATAAAAATTTAAAAACCTTAAAGAAAGAATATTGTTGATACATTTTGTTTCAACATATCCCATAAACCCCATTGTACTCCCAGCTGAATCCCACAAAAAGGTACAATCACTAAAAATAGCTAAGTATAACAAAAAAGTAATTGTAAATTGATAATAAATCAGTAGGTATTCATAGGTGCCAGGCACAATACTAGATAATAGGTATACAAAGACTTATACTCTTATCTTGTCATGATGATTGGGAGAGGTCATCAAATTGATCAGGAACTCCCTGGTCAACAGCCCAGCTTCATAAACATTAGTGAAATTCCCAGCCCAATTGTCTCAGTAGACAGGGGAGAGACCTTGCCAAAGAAATAGCCACCTGAACCAAGTACTTTGATGCTGTTATTGCTAATAATGTAAAAATTGCTGCAAAAATCCAGCCTTTGAACTCTGACTTTTGTCCTGCTACTGGACTGTGATGACTGGAAGATGTATCTCTGCCTCACTTACGTCCAATTCACTTGCTGGTCAAGATATCACCTATCATCCACTATTTTACACTGTGATGTCATTAGTCCTCTTCAGAAGCAAAGATAAAGGCTAACAATAATACAGAAGGGAAGGGAAGGGAAACTTTGTCTTGAGCTTTCCTACAATAGATTGCATGTGTTTTTTGTTTGTATCTCCAGTTTATCCCATTTATATCTTTGTATGTTTGTATGTTTATCTTTATATGTTTGTATGTTGTCTCCCCCATTAGATAGTGAGATCCTTGTGTATAGAGATTGTTTTTCATCTTTCTTCATATCCATGGTACTTAGAATGATACTTGCTACATAACAGATGTTTAATAAATGCATGTTGATTGACTCCCTTCTCTGCTATCTCTAGGTGAAAAAAAATTATTTTCAATAACTTTCCTCTCTTTCAACCCCCTCCTCCCTTTTACTCTAAGGACAGAAATCTAAACTTTAGCTTCACTATATGGAAGGGATCAGAACTCATGAGGATCTCCTGGTTGGTATAACAGATCAAAGAAGATTCTTTATCCTGACATGGCTCAACTCTTTGGGGGTTCTGAGGTCCTAAAATAGGCACAATTGTTCAGGTTATAAATTAAGTCTCTGCAAGCTAAAATATCATTTACTAGGCTCCCTGAAATGTTCTATCCAGCAGCACGACATTATTCCTAATCTCTCAAATACGAGTAGGATACAATACAATGAAATTTCGAAAGAGTCGCCTTAGAAACAGACTGACATAAGAGCATTTCCTTTCCTTTGGCCCCCTCTTTAAAAAGTTTGTCCATCACTGTACTAGATGATAAACAGCAAACCATTAGCCAGCTTATGATTAAATGCAAAGGTGTAGAACACAATAATAACAGAATCACACACACATACACAAACAGAATTTGAGAGTTGGAAGGGACTTCATCAGTCAACTATTCCAACCAAAACTCAAAAAGAAAATCCTCATTGCAGTATATCTCACAAGGGATGCTCTAGCTCAGTGGTTCCCAAACTCTTTAGGGGCAAGAAATTCAAGCTAAAAATTCTTTAATGTTGACTTAAGCAGTAAATCATTGCCTAATTATGTTTAAAATATATTTTTCCTCTTTGAAAACTAACATATGCATGTTTTAAGTGTTATAGATTTACTTCTGTCATTATTTAAATAGTAAGTGTATGAGGTCTTGGTAGATTACTTATAATTCTTAAAGCATTTCCCACGCAAAATATTTTAATTATTTTATAATAGGCTTTATAATTTTATATTTAAATTTCACAATTCTAGGTAGAATAAAATTTCATGATTTTAATTATATAATATAAAATGTTAAATGGAGCTTTTGGGGGCAAAAGTTATCATTATAGTTATTATAAGCAAAAAGTGAATAAATCTAGTAGAATCTTATGAATAGTATATTAAATTACCCTGGAGGTTCACAATACATTGGTTTTTTTGCTTGTTTGTTTAAAGGGTGTTTGAGGAACAAGAAACATTGGGGTCCACTGCTTAAAGATGTCCAGTGAGGGGGAACCATTACTTCTCAAGGCATCTCACTCTACTTGTGGATAGCTCTCTGTTAGAAAACTATCTGTCCCTTTGGAATTTCCACCCATTGTTCCTTGTTCTTTCCTCAGGTGCAAAACAGAATAACTTTAATTTTTCTTCCATATGACACAATCTAAGACCTTGAAAACAGATATAGTTAACTCCTGAGCTTTTTCTTCTTCTCATTAAATATACAAATTTTCTTCAGCAAATCCACATGTGGCATAGACTTGTAAGAGCATGCCCCTTCAAGATTTCAGCAAATCTTGTCACAAAGGATAAGCTACAGAGACAATAAGCCATAAGAGCATATACCACTAAGATTGTATTTGCACTTAGTAAAGGATGAGCCTCTTTCTAGTTAAAGCAAATAATTTTAAACCTTATAAAGAATGTGAGGCTATGAATGCCTCATTTGCATATAAAAAGGCTAAGAGAGATGATGAACTTGTCCTGAGGACACTTATAGACTTTACCTTTCCCCAGGCACTCATTTCCAAAAACTAATAGGAAAATCTGAGCATTTAATACATCCAGAGAATCCTGAACCCAAGATCTGTTTGATAATAATTAGGTAAATGGCTATTGCTTGATTATGCCCTAGCCTGATAAGATAAAGATTTGGGAAATTTACTGGATTGTCATCATTATTCAGGGTTAGGTCTCTCACAAAGGAGACCTAGTACTGAATCAGGAAGTTATCGATAGGAAAGGTAACCCTTGGCTCACCCACCTTCTTCCTAGGAGGCGACAAGATTCAAGAGCTGAGGCTTTAAGGGAACAGAACTGGAAATGATTTATAGATCCTTGGGTAAAAGTCTAAAAAACATAGTAGTACCACAGCAAATGATTGCAGCTATATCTAAAGCTGGAGGTGATCAATGCTACTACTAAGGAGCCAGCCCAGAGAGACCACCAAATTAACCTATATCATGTCCTATGAAAGACAAACCCAGCTAAATAATCAGTCTAGCAGAAATACCCCTTACACCATTGAATTTCATAAAAATTTTATAAAGAGAGAAAAATCAAGACTCTGCAGTTTTAGAGCTGTGAGTTACCTTGTCTCCAGGTCTTTCCTACAAATCAGTGTCAATTCTCTTATAGTTTAAGTTTGAACCTACTCTCATACATAGTGTGTGTATTTGTGGGAGAATGTTCTCTAGCAGGTTTATAGAAAAGATCATTTATAATTACTGTTCTCGATATGCCAGTTGAATAACTGCTTTTGCTAAGAGCTAATTGAGTCTATTGACTTATTATCAATAGAAAGCACACTGGTGGGGCTTATAAACTGTAGTGTTTTTTTTTTAACCCTTACCTTCTGTCTTAGAATCAATATTTAATATCAGAGGTGTGATAAGGACTAGGCAATTGGGATTAGAAGATTTTCCCAGAGTCACATAGCTAGAAAGTTTCTGAAGCCAAATTTGAATCTAAGACCTCTTGTCTCTGCTCCTGGGTCTCTATCTTCTGAGCCACCTAAACTGCCCTTTAATCTGTCATTTTAAAAACAGTAGTGCCCCAGAATATGTTCTCAAACTCTGAAAGAAGTTCCTCCTCCCAGGAACCAAATTGTGAATAAAAGTACAAGTTGGGGATGGGGTATGGGTGTGAGGAAGAATGTTATAGGCTTAATTAAGACCCTTCAGTATTCTGGTTTCTATCCTTTGGATGCTCTCCACTTTACTAATAAATATCGTCAGTTTAATATGGCACCCAGAACTAAACTAAATTCTTCAGACACACTTTGACCATTGAAGAGAACAGAGGGAACATCACTTATTCCTGGAAGCTGGTACTCACTAGAGACCTTCATTAGACTATTGTCAGGGAACCAACGTATGCCTTGATTAAGACTTTCAAACAGCAGAGAAAAATCACTACATAAGAAACACTGTTCTTCTTTTCATTCATTTTATTCACATTTGAAAACATGCAATTGCACAAATTCTTCCTAATTGGCAGCTAAGTGATATAATGTACCTAGAACCAGAAAGACCTAAATTCAAATCCAACCTCAGACACTTTAGTTGGGTACAAATGATTCAGTTGTCTTCAGCCTGTAAAATGGAGTAATAATAATAGTACCTATCTCTCAGGGTTATTGTAAAAACAAATGATTGGTAAAGCTCTTTGCAAACCTGAAAAGCACAACATAAATGCTAGTAATTAGTAGTGTAGGAGTAGAATTAGCAGTAATATTAATATTATGAGGTCCAGTGCTCATGATCCTTTTCCTAATCTCCTCAGATGCCAATACACCACTTCTTTTTTCAAATTACTTTCTCTACATTTTGTATACTGGGGAAGCTAGGTAGCACAGTGTATATAGAGTATTGGTCCTGGGGTCAGGAAGACCTAAGTTCAAATCTGGCCTTAGACAGTCACTATCTGTGTGACCATGGGCAGATCATTGAACCCTCTTTGCCTCAGGTTCCCCATCTTCAAAATGGACAGAAGAAGGAAATGGTAAACCACTAGTTTCTTTGTCGATAAAATTTCAAACAGGGTAAAGATGAGTTCAACAGGATTGAAAAAAAAAAAAAAAAGACCGAATAACGACATGATTATTTATTTGTCCCTCCCAGATAGACTATGAGGTCATTTTGGACAGAAATTATTTTTGCTTTTATCTTTGTCTCTCTGATACTTAACATAGTATTAAACATATTTAAGTATATAAACATATAATTGTTGAATGATGAATGGACTGACTGTCTGAGGAATGTAGAAATTAATTGAATTGCCCAGGATCACATAAATAGTAAATATCAGAAGCAACATTTGAACTCAGGTCTTCCTGATTCAAAATCCAGCACTCTATCCATTACATCACACTTCTCTATAGCTCTAATCCTATATCTATGATTCAATCTCAATGAAAAATAACCAGTTTTGCATCACTAACCTATCCTCTATTGCTCTATTTATCATAGTCATACATTGGTTATTTTTATTCTCAGAGTTCAAGCACAGAACAAGTAAAATTCAGAAATGTGTGTTCATTTGTTTATTAAAAATATGTTTACAAGGTGGCCCCATTAAGCCTGACTGCTTGAGTCTAGTGGTTTCCTGTCTAATGGCAACTCCAACAGACAAATTGTATTCAACAAATCAACATGCTATAAGACAGTAGCAAGCTAAATTAAAAATACAATGCTTGGCTGGTTGTTTATTATTTTGTTTTGTTTATTTTTCACACATCCCAGTAAGATGTTTAAAGGTCAGAGTTGCATTTATACATGAGTTTTCGGAAATAAGAAAGTCACAAGTAGTAAATTCAAAAATATGTTGCTCTGTTCAACTCTAGTCTCTTTCCAGTAGAACTCTCAAGTGTACCAGTGGTGCTAAATTGGGAAAAACACTAGAAAATATCCTTGAATATGGCAAATTCTAAAAAGAATTTGCAAAATCTTTTTCCTTTCAGTCTCTGATGTGTGATCTTTAGTCCTCTCTCCAGAATGGATTGTATATATTTATGAAGGGAAAAAGTGGCGTCAGAGTTGAGCCTTAAGCAGGGCAAGCTTTCACAAAATCACAGGAAGTTAGAGCTTTTGACCAGACTGGTAAGATGAGAGATAAGATCAAATAATACAATCCATAATCTCTAAGACAAGATTGTAAAACTCTTTGACAAATCTTAAAAGCACAACATAAATGCTAGCTGCTGCTGCTAAAACTACTGTTGCTATTGCTACTACTGCTACCACTACTACTATTACTACTACTACTACTACTACTACTACTACTACTACTACCACCACCACCTCTACCACAACCACCACTACTACTCCCATCACTACTACTATCACTACTACTACTACTACTACTACTACTACTACTACTACTACTACTACTATTACTATCATTACCACTACCACTACTACTACTACCACTACTACCACTACCACTACCACCACTACCATTACTACCACTACCACCACTACCATTACTACAATTACTATTACTATCACTATCACTATTACTATTAGTACAGCAGCAGCTGCAGTAGTAATAATAATAATATTAATATTCTGAGTTTCAATTCTCAGTCTTAGAGATTATATAATACAATCCATTTATTTTACAGATAAAGAAGCTAAGACCTATGGAAGTAAGATGAATGTCTCTACATATATATTACATCTTCATGAGAAGGAACCTCACAGCAAATCCTATAGGTTCTCTAGTCTTTACCTGGACTCTGATCATGCTATCATAACAGAAAAATATAGTACTGCTCTCACCCTATTAAAGTATCCCCAACACTCAGGGAAGCCACTAATAAATTTAGTCTCCACACCTATCCACACAGACTGAATCAAATCATTCTTAGGTGTACATTTGCTACAGCTCCTCTTATACCTTCTACTCCCTCATGTCCCACAAATGGTTATGAGGTCATACAAAATAATCACTCTTTCTCTTCTCTCTCAGATGCTCCTAAGTCTTTCTGCACTCCCCTCCCAAAAAGTAAATAATAGCACTTGCTTCTCTTTACTCCCCAAAAGTAAAATGACAGGAAACACCAAGGAATTCTTCACCTTATGGGATATACTACCTTCATCTTCTTTTCAACTCCCTACTATTCTCAACTCTCAATAATACAACCTGAAATTTTTTTGAAGAGTCATTTGACAAAAGTGTGTAGGATGAATTGGAAGAGAAAGAGTGGAAATTGGTAAATATTACAACATTATTGTAGAAATCCAGAAGGGAATAGTGAGAAACTTGTGGAAGTAGATTCAGTAGTCTGGCAACACATCAGATGAAAGAGAGAAAGACAGACAGACAGACACAGACACAGACACAGACAAAGAGTCAGAGAAAGACAGAGATTTTAAAAGGAAAAAAAATGAATTTAATTTCATTGCATTTGAAGTGCCAGTGGGACATCTAGGTAAACAATAGTGCTCAGGCAGAACAAGTGAAATTGAAACTCAGAAGAGAGGACAACTTGGAGACCTGGATGTGAGAGATATCTTTATAAAGAAGATGGCTAAAGCTATGGGAATGGATGAGATACCCAATGGAGGGAAAGTACAATGAGATGAAAAGTGGAAAGAGAAAGGTGAAACAGTAAAGGGGGGAGGTGACCACAAAATCATGCATATTTTTATCTTATATTGCCCTCACTCAGAAAAAGTGTTAAAACATCTCAGAATGTAGTTTGAATATAATTTATATTCAGGCCTCCAAAGATATAGGTTGAATGGGTCACTAGCTCATGTACAAGTAATCAAAGGAACTAGGTATGTATTGAATATAGGGCAACCTCTATTCCATCCCACAGAAATGAAGAAAATATATAATGCTTAAAGCAGCTCATAAACAATTCATATAATAATCTTCCTTCTCTAGTTATTATGACTTTCTCCAGGGCTAGACACCTGTCTAAAGGCACAGAAACTTAGGGGTGCTAAATAGTCAACCTCTTGACATTTTAGTAAATTCCATCTTCACCCTCATGACCCAAAAGGACATCCTACCTGGGAAGTGAAATTGTGGTTGATAGAAAGGCAGTACCTTTCTCATAAATTTTTTAATGTCCAAATAACCCAAAGTAATAGCAAAAGAAAAAGTCTACGACTTTTGTTCTCTCAAACTGTGGTTTAGACTATCTCTTGCTCTTTTATCTTAGGAGTTCATTGAAACAATCCTCTTCTTTCTCTAAGAGGTTGGCACCAACCAGGAATTATCTTTCTCTCTGAGGACCAAATCTATAGGATTAATTCCATCAGAGCTAACCAATTCATCTCCAATCAAGTAGAGGTCAAAATCTATCCCTAGAAGAGAAGAGTTAAGAGGATAACCCTATCTTAAATAAGGTGTTATCTGACATGGTTAGTGTATAATATATACACCATAACATATAATGTATGCCTATAGAAAAATGGAATCAAAGGCTAACACAAAGGCACACCATTCTGTAAATTCATCAAGCTAATTAAGGAAGTCTTTGGATTAATCTCTAACAGTGTAGGGTTTGCATTTAATTATTATCCTCATGAAAATATTTTTTCTATACAATATCACTTTTCTATATGAGACTGTATTAAACATTTAAATTGTATCTGAAGAATATATTAAATATTTTAACTTTATGTTTAAATAAATATAAGCATGCTAACTTTCCTATAATTTTTGTTGTTCGGTAGTTTTTAGTTGGGTCTGACTCTTTGTGACCCCATTTGAGGTTTTCTTGGCAAAAATACTGGTTTGTCATTTTCTTTTCCAGCTCATTTTATAGATGAGGAAAGTGAGACAAACAAGTTTAAGTGAGTTGCCTAAGGTCACATAGCTAGGAAGTGTTTGAGGCTAGATTTGAACTCAGGATGATGAATTTTCCTGACTCCAGGCCTTGCATCCTAACCATTGTGCCACCTAGTTGCCCACTTTTCTTTTAATAACTGAGTTTTCATCTTATTTAACATAGAGGGATAAACACTGAGGACAGAAAATAAAGATGTTTAATTTGGTTCTGACCTGGTTAGGACTTGTCTCTTCAACAATCAATGATATTTTATTTTCTATTAGACTCTAGAATAACTAGTAACTTTCTAGATATATATTTGTATGTAAGTCTAGACCTTTTAGAAATACATTGATCATGTTGACATTCTTGAAATAATTTCCAATTTATGATAGGGATCTGGAATTCACTCCTGAACATCTGAATGTTATGTTTTCTAGTTGGATGGGTCTGTGAATACAAGGTTCCCATCTTGATTTATGTACATTTATTTGTGTAGTTGTATGGCTTGATTTCCTACCTGCTTTCACACTTTAAAATAAGGACTAGGGACTGGTTTTGTGATTTCACTGATACTGAGAATAGTAGATGAGGAAATGCCTTCTACCAATGCAAGTTGACTCCCCTGAATCTTTAGAGTCTTATAGAGTTGCTGGAATGGTAATGTCAAATTCATGTAGAAAAGGGCCATTAAACCATAGATAAGAATCACTGGGAGATGCATATTGACTAGATATTAATATCTCAGCTCTATAGTACTTTTATTTATTTTGTTAAAAATTTCCAATTACTTTTAAATTTGGTTTAGGTAGCTTTCAGGAATGTTTCAAGTCATATTTTTGACACCCAGTCTAGAGCATTGAGATGTTAAATGACTTGCTTTGGGTCACACTACCAGTAAGTATCTGAGTTGAATTTAAAGTCAGGTCTTCCTGGCTCCAAAGCCACCTTGCAATCCACCATGCCAAAAAATATGTTAAAATATTTTCAACTATGGGAATAATTGGTCATTTTGTCTCAATGTGTTATTTGATTTAATATAAAAATCCATTGGATGCAGACTTGGGATTTTGTTTCTTTATTTGCATATAATTCTTTCCTCTTATTTATTTTTCATAAAGCCTCTGATTCCTTTTTTCTGAGTGATGTGACAATCTATGAATTGGTAACATGAATGATAAATCACCAAGTTGTAGAACAAAACTCATTCTTATAATGGCAACTCATTCCTAAGTACTTAGAATCAATGAGTTCTTTCTGTCAAGCCTACTATTGTTCTGGTCCCATATTGTCTTTGATTACAGTATATCATACAGACTTTGTTCAATCTGATACTTTTTGATTTTCCAATTTAGGTATCAAGAAGTGAATAAAATCACTGTCAGCATTCTGGCAGGGCTAGTACTTTAGACTTGGTTCATCTTCTTTCATATCCATGATTGCTCTCTATTCTAATGACACACAGAGAATATTTGATACTGAGCTCATTTATCTTATTGGGTTGGATTTTTCTATCTAATTCAGAGGAGCTTGGTAGCCTCAAAATCCAGATAAAATTATTATGTAATAGGTATACTTCTTGATTGATGAAGCAAGTCTTCTGTATCTTTTAACATTATTTTGCTACTGGTGCCTGGATTTTTTTAAAGGGCTACTGTAGCAGAATTTATTTAATAGCAGCTCCATGTTTCTAAGCTGCTGTTTGAACACTAACCCCATTTTGATTTCCTTTTCCCACAGTCAAGGTGACATGACATCAATCTGTTCTGAGTGGTTAAAGGGCCTTTTGATGCAACTTTGCTGCTGTGTTATTTACATTCCCCTTTGTCACCCAGGCTGTCATTAATATTTACACTCAGAACAAACTGCATGACTCTATATCAGTCATTGGAGTGTTTTGTTGGGATTGAAGATAAACTTGCTTTCATTTTCATTTTCAGGGTTAGCTAGGCAATGTCAGGCAGGATTTGTGTCAGTCAGCATCTCTGCTTCAGGCTCCTTCTTTACCCTCAGGTTGGAGGGTAGTATATAGAGCTAGCAAGCAGATTGGATGAAAAGCTCTCTCCTTCTACGGTCAGGTAATATCTTTCAAAATATCAAACTATGAACTACTCCACTTTCCTAACTTCCTCCCTATTCCAACCCTGCCAATCCAGATCCATTTCTTCAGCATGAGAATGAGTAAAAATACTTTGAGATGCCATCTTCACGAATATAACCATTTCTACCACTTTGATTAACCTTGCCAGTCACTTCTGACAACTTGCCAGTAGTTTAAAAAACTCACATCATGATGGGTTTGAATTGACTTGCCGACTGAATCAACTTCATTCAGTCAAAATGGTAGAACTAGTACACTTAGATGTAGTTGATATCACTTTGGCTGGCATGGTTGGCAGCAAGTTTGGAGTACCAGAAAAGAATGAGGATGTATAGTTCTGGAAGGTATCAAAGGTGAGAACAGGCAAAGAGTTGGGGAAAGATAAACAAACTAAAGTCAAGGCTTGTATAAGGATGGTGGGACAGAGCAACTAGTTAGTCAAAGACAGACAGGATGGGTAAATGGCCAGAATTTCTTCTAGAATATATTTTAGGAAGATGAAGCAAGAGAATCAAGAAAATGGAAAGACCTTGCAAAGTCAAGCAAAAGGTTGCTTCAGCCCTTATGTGTGGGAAGCCATTGGATGTATTAAAACCATTGGAGAAATAGGATCAAATTTAGGGCCTGTTATCTGGATTCCCTACATGACCAATCCAGACTGAGGCAGTCTTTGTGTTTGGTCCTGGTCACCTGAGCCCCAAAAAGCTCTGGTACCAGCAGGTAGGTTAATCCAAAATCAACTTGATCCCTCCAAGAGGCTATTAGGAGTCATTTAGAGAAACAGAGTCTGTAACAGATATTTTATCTGGATCCCATTACAAAATCATCAGCAAGTAAAACTGTGTGTATGATTTTTCTGCACTGCATGTCAGGACAGACAGAATGGGCCATCTGAGATAAAAATCTGAGGCTCCTCTTTTGACTCAGTCTTTGATCCCCACCTTTCTTAGAATTCTTATTGGAGAGCTTTGAAGTGGCAGACCAGCATCTACTGAGTTGATGATTCCCTTCCTTGATAATTGAGAAGCCTGAATCCTAACAAATGTTACTTAGATAAGATTGCATATTCAGATTAGAACTGGCTCCTTTAGTCTGGACTTCATTTGGCCAAATGCAGATTTCAATTGGTGAGCATCTCCATGGGGTATTTCCTCTCCCAGAATTATCCCCTACTAAGTTGGTGGTTGAAATTTGACCATTTGTCTTTGCATCTGTATTCTTTAGACTTCAATGGATTATGCGTGATTTATTGCCCCTTACCAACTGTGATTCCTTTTTGCTTGAAATCAGTATATAATAAACTTCCATGCCCACAGAATTCGGAACAGCATGGGCTAACCACTAGTCTAGTTGTTCTCATTTTCTTTCTCCTGCCTTAACCATCCTAGGCCACCACGCTGCTCAGGACCCCAAAAAATCATATAGAGGCATGGCTCCCTATACTTATGGTCTTGTAGGAAAGAATTACAGACTAGAAATGTAGAGAAGAAAAGCATTCAGTATGGGCAGTCTTTCCTTTTCAGACTACATCTGGAATATTGTGTCTAGTCTAGGTGGAATATATTAAGGACATTGAAAGACTGAAGATCATCCCAGGAAAAGGTAATGAGATGAGTAAAAGCTTTTGAAATCTTAAATTAAATAGGATTATGCTACACAGGGATTAGTTGAAGACATCTTTAGAATATTTAGTAGGATATGATTTTTAAACAATTGGATACATACCTTTATTGGCGTTGAGAACTCCCACAAGGAAGAATCCCACTTTACCATTCAAATTAGCACCTGTTGAACAATGTAGAAAGCTGTCCAAGGTAATGAGAGGCAATAAAAATAGCTTACTACTATATGCTAGGCACTGTGCTAAACTCTTCATAAAAATTATCTTATTTGATCCTCCCAACAAATCTGGGAGGTAGGTGCTATTATTATCTCCATTTTACAAATGAGAAAACTGAGGCAGATAGTTAAGTGACTTGCCAAAAACCACATGACTAGTAAGTGTCTGAGGCCAAATTTGAACTCAGGTCTTCCTGACACCAGGTCTGCAGGCCTTTTTATTTTGCCACCTAGCTGCCCCTAAGAGACTTGTCTAGGATCACACAGACCCCTGTATGGGCAGGACTTGAACCCAGACTACTTGACTAAGGCTAGGTCTCTATCCACTACTTCAAACTGCCTTTTTGGAACATGAGATAGATGTCTTCTAATATTTAGCAAGCTAGTAAATGAAAGTGGCTTTAAACATATTTTTCATGTTCCCAGAAAACAGAAGTAGGAATACTGGGCAGAAACTACAAAGAAGCAAATTTTACCTTGCTGTTAAGAAAAAGAAAGCTTCCTAAAAATAAGAACAATCCCAAAGTAGAATGGCCTACTTTGTGAGGTAGTAACACCTGAAGTCCTCAGGCAAAAACCTGATGACCATTAGAGGATATTATATAGAGGACATCTTTTTGGGGGTACTGGTTGGGCTAAGTGCTCTTTGAGGTTCTTTGCAACTCAGAAATTCTATGATTCTTCAAGTCAATTATCTGGAAACAAATTAAAAAGAAAAGCACAGCATGGAGTGGGGGCATGGAAGAGAATTGCAGAGATTCAATAGTGGAGCTGGGAGAAGAATGAGAGTAAACATGGCTAGCCTGGGCACATGCTCAAAATGGAGGTTTCAGGGAAAACTTGCCAATCAGAGAAGAAGGCCACAGAGGGGGAGGGATCTTTCAGGGTAAGAAGGATGCTTGCAAATGGTAGAAAAGTCCAAAGACTCAGGAGTAAGAGCTGAGAGAGGATAGAGGCAAAGGCTATTTCTTAACAAAGGGAGAGGAAAGAAGAGAGAAATGTAAGGAAGGAGGGGAAGAGGAGAAGAGAAAGAAGGAAGAGAGAGGAAAAGGAGAATAAGAGATAAGGAAGGGAAAGGAAGGGAAGGGAAGGGAAGGGTTTGAAAGTTAGAATTGAACTTATTTCAGTAACATTTTTTTTAACAAAGTACAAAATATCAATTTGGTGCAATGTTGCAGATAAAGAATTTTCAGTGCTTGGCTTAAACTTAAGCTAGGCAGCAATTCTCTAATAAGCTTGTGAGAGATTACCAAGGTTCTGTACAAATGATGAGGTTTAAACTATTATTTCCAATTCCACAGGTACTTAGCTGGATAATCAAGTTTCTGTGATAAGTATATATATATATATATATATTCCCCCACCTTTTTTTCAAGATAGAACTTTTTATTTTCCTTGCAAAAGTTTCTGTGATTAAGTCCAGAAAAAAGATCTGATGCTAAGTGAAGGAATTATTTGAAAAGATCCCATCACCAGCAAGGACACTTACCACAAGCAGCATCTTACTGCTCAGAGAGATAATGAAAAGAGTTGGAGTTTTGCTTGTCGAATGGCCTAATGGACCAGTAGCTGCCAGATCATTGTTTAAAATGTTGTTGTTTCTTAGTAGTGATTTTTCACTGAGTCAAACTAATATATGACCCTTTTGTATAATCTATAGTCTGGTTTGCCACAGAATACTCTAGGAACACAAAACCTTTCTTTCTGTTTTAAAATAGAATTTCATCATACTTGTTCTGTATATGCCCATTGTGGCAAGTCATATAGAAATGAGACCTTTGATTTTCAGGGGTATTGTAGTGCAGCACTGTCCAGCACAATGTCAAAACAGCCTGAGGGAACAAGTTCACTTGTGGTTCATAAGAAATTGTGAAGGAACCACTTTGAAAAGAGAAACCCTGGGGCAGCTGGGTAGCTCAGTGGAGTGAGAGTCAGGCCTAGAGACAGGAGGTCCTAGGTTCAAACCCGGCCTCAGCCACTTCCCAACTGTGTGACCCTGGGCAAGTCACTTGACCCCCATTGCCCACCCTTACCAGTCTTCCACCTATGAGACAATACACCGAAGTACAAGGGTTTAAAAAAAAAAAAAGAAAAGAAAAGAAAAGAGAAACCCTTTGAGCAATCCAAAGTAACAATAATTTCAATTTTTTTTCTGTTAGCAGAAAATGTTACCAAAAATTGACTAATGCTCCCTGTATACATAAGAATAAGCTATTTTTATTTGTTGATTTTTTAAAAATTACACCTTAATTTATAACTCTCCTTTTTTCTTTCCAAGGAATCATCTTTTGTAACAAAGCATTAAAAAAATAGCCAAACAAATATGTTACCTGCATTTGATTTAATATTCAATCCCCCAAATGGAAGGAAAGGAGAATGTTTCCAGAGAAATGTAAAAATTAAAAATGGTTTGACTAAATATAAGAGTTGAAAAATATAAGATTGTGGTCACCATTTATAAAATTAACTCATCACAAGTCTGTTAGCCGCTCTTAACAATTTAGTTTAATAGAGATATAGTAAAAGAGAGAAATGTAGGAAGGAAGTAAAAAGTATTGCCTAGCTAGATACCCTATGATTTCTCTCTGAAGAAGTCCAGCTCACCACCTGGCAAGGGCGCCCTCAAGTCCTGATCTCCACATGGAGTTATGGTAGTCCCTTAAACCAAGAGTCCTGGTGGTGTCTTCAGCAAGGGTTCCACCAGTGCAAGACTCTACCTTCAACTCCAGTCACTCACCCAGCAAATCTCCAGTGCAGAGAGCTCCAGCCCAGCAGAATTCTCCTCCAGGAGAGTCTCCTCACTGAAGAGCCAAGGAAAGAAAGAATTCTTTTTCTTGGTCTTGCCTTTTATGGCCCTTTTCCATGTCACTTCTTGTCTCTCTCTCACTTCACAGGAACCAATCACAGCTTCCCTAGTGGCATTTAACAATTTAACATTAGGTAGATTTTACAAAGAAATATTTATTTTGATTCTATTGCTGGAACAAATATTTCTCCCAATGTCTCAAGGTGATAATCTTTCTTATGCCACTTGGGGGAGGAGGGAGAGAGAAAGTTTAGGCTCAAAATTGAGTTCAGGTCCTATATGACATTGCTCTCACTAAGTTCATATCCAGATAAGGCAGGACTGTATCAATCCTTGCAGTGTTCACACCCTTAGACCATACAATAACATTTCTGGCTCAGTTTTCCAAGATTATCAAGGAAAATGGAAAAGAACTTACACATTCCAAAATACGTGTAGCAGATTTCTTTGGGGTGGCAAAGAATGAAAAATTGAGGAGATGCCCATCAACTGAGGAATAGCAGAACAACTTGTGACATATGATTGTGATGGAATACTATTGCATCATTAGAAATATTGAGCAGATGGATATAAAAAAAAAACAATTTTGAGAGAACTACAGGAGATAGTGAACAGTGGAATGAGAAGAACCAGGAGAAAATTACATAGCAGTATTAATGCTAGAAGAATAAAATTTGCATGCTACTTCCATAAAGTGAACTGAAAGGGAAACATGAAAGACTTGATTTATATGTATATGTGGGTTTCCAGGATGATGACTTCTGTGATACAAGGAGGGTGAAGAAGGGTGGGAACACTTGTGGACAGGATTTATTATGTAGACATGAAGAAAAACAAGTTAAACATATAAGAGATTTGTGTACAGTCTTCTTTTTCTTTGTATGTGGAATTGCTTGTTTTATTTGGTTTATAAAAATTTGGAATTAAAAAAAGAGGAAAAAAATAAATTACCAGTTGATTTAAATCCACTGAAACTGGCAAAAGCTGATGGGGAATTTGACCCTTCCCCACATGTAGATGGTTTGGGTGCTGGCAGAAGGTTGGCAAGCTGGAGGGGAAGGATCTCACAAGTAGCATACAGGAGTGATCTGAAAGAATGATCATTATCTCATACCCATTATATTGATGACAAAAATGACAATAAAGGAAAATGACAAATGGAGGGACTTTGAGAAAAAAACATATTAATCAGTCAGTTGAACAACAAGTATTTATTAAGCATTTACTATGTACAAGATACTGGGGATGACAAGGGAGGCAAAAACATGGATCCCAAACTCAAGGAGCTCACATTGTAATAAGACAACTATGTATATGTAAGATATATACAGCATAAGGTAATCTCAAGTGAAAGATATTGTCAACATTACAACCAAAGAAGCAGCAATTAACGTTACTCTAATATATCAATCAGGCATACAATTCTACAGCAAAGATGTTTATTTCCATTGAGAGAAAAAAGTCACACATGTGTGGGGGTTGGATAGACTGAAGCCCGGTGAGGAGAAGAAGATCACCATTTTTATAGTATTTTAATGAAAGGGAGCTTCTAAGATTGAGCAATGTGGAGAACCTGCCCAGAGACAAGAAAACACTTTCAACCATTTGGAATGTTAAACCAAGATGTGACTCCAATAAGATAGGGGGGAAACCAGGCCTTATTCAGGACACTCTAGCCTTTTCTTGTGTTCAGGAATATTGCAAAGTCAAGCCCAAGGCATATTTTACTACCTCATCATACTAATTCTGGTGTTCCAAGGCATTTCTAAAATGTCATTAGAAACTTGTTAACCTTTGACATTCCTCCCATTTTGGTCAAGGGCCTATTTGCCCTTGATGGCCAAAGAAGAAAAACTTGGTGGGGCATAATTTTTGGTCACAATCCATTGTGAGTATATGGACAAAATTCGCCAAAAATATGAGCATAACTTGGGTGCATTTATTATTCCTGCTCTTTTGCACTTGTTTGCCATGTTTCTATGCCCTAGTACATGGTCAATCTTTGTGAATGTACTATGTGCTACTGAAAAGAAGTATTCCTTTTTGTTCCTATTTATTTTTCTCCATATATCAATTAACTCTAATTTTTCTAAGATTTCATTCACATCTCTTACCTCTTTCTTACTTACTTTTTGGTTTGATTTATGTAGATCTGATAGAGGAAGGTTCAGGTCTCCCACTAGTATAGTTTCACTATCTATTTCCTCCTTAAGCTCCAATAGTTTCTCCTTTAAACATTTGGATGCTATACCATTTGGTGTATACATGTTGAGTACTGCTATTTCCTCATTGTCTAGACTGCCTTTTATCAGGATATAATAACTTTCCCTATCTCTTTTAATCAGATCTATTTTTACTTTGGCTTTGTCAGATATTATGATTATGACTCCTACCTCATGATTGTGACGCCTGCCTTCTTTTTCTCAGTTGATGCCCAATAGATTTTGCTCCAGCCTCTTATCTTTACCCTGTGTGTGTCTACCTGACTTGTGTGTTTCTTGTAGACAACAGATGGTAGGATTTGGTTTCTAACCCACTCTACTATTTGCTTCCATTTTATGGGTGAGTTCATCCCAATCACATTCAGAGTTATGATTACTACCTGTGTATTCCCCATCATTTTGATTTCCTCTCCTAGTCCTGCCCTTTCTTCTTTCTCTATTTCCTTTTACACTAGTGTTTGAGTTTTAATCAGTTCCCCCTAATCCCCACCATTATATAACTTCCTTTCCCATCCCCTCCCTTTTTATTCCCCTCTTATTTTTCTTTAGGGTCTATTAAATTTCCTCCCCCTTCTCTTTCCCTCCCTTTTGGTACTCCCCACCCCACTCCCGCTCCTTGGTTTTTCTCTCTCAACTTCCCTTTGGGGTAAGATTGAATTTGATACCCTAATGGATCTAGATGCTCTTCTTTCTCAGAGTTGATTCCACTGAGAGTAAGGTTTAAGTATTACCTATTAGCACTCTCTTCTTCTCCTTCTTATAATAGTATTCTTCCTCTCCCCTTCCCATGTGCCTCTTTGTGTGGTATAATTTATCCTATTTTCTTATTCCTTCAATTTTCTCTTGGTGCCGTCTTCTATTCCTCCCTCCTTTCTTTTTTTACATATCATCTTAAGCCATTTAGTACTCCAACCACCACTTATGAATAATTCTTCTAACTACTATCATAGTGAATACAGCTTTTAAGAATTACAAATATCATTTTTCCATATAGGAATATAAGCAATTCTACCTTACTGAAGTCCTTAAAAGAAATTTTTCTTTTCCCTCTCTTTCTTGTTTACCTTTTTGTGTTTCTCTTGAATTTTGTTTTTGGACATCAAATTTTCTATTTAGTTCTGGTTCTTTTCTTTATAAATACTTGGAAATCTATTTTGTTAAATGGTCATACCTTCCCCTGGAAATATATAGTCAATTTTAATGGATAGGTAATCCTTGGTTGTAGGCTAATTCTCTTGCCTTTCTGAATATCATATTCCAAGCTTTGCATCCTTTAGTGTGGAGGATGCCAGATCCTGTATAATCCTGATTGGTGCTTCTTGATATCTGAATTGTCTCTTTTTGGCTTCTTGCAATATTTTCTCCTTAGCTTGAAACTCTTGAATTTGACAATTACATTCCTGGGGGTTGTCTTTTGAGTATTTAATGTAGAGAGTGATCTATGAACTCTTTCAACGTCTATTTTCCCCCTCTTATTTAAGAATTGCAGGGCAGTTTTCTTGGATAATTTCTTGTAGTATGATGTCAAGATTTCTGTTTATTTCTAGGTTTTCGGGTAGGCCTATAATTCTCAGATTGTCTCTCCTGGACCTGTTTACCAAGTCAATCATCTTCTCAATTAAATATTTCATGTTTCCTTCTTATTTGTCATTCTTTTGACTTTGATTTGTTAATTCTTGCTGTCTTATGAGATCATTAGCTTCTACTTGCTTAATTCTAGTCTTTAAAGACTGGTTTTCTGCTAAAATCTTTTGATTTTCCTTTTCAGTTTGGTCTATCCTGCTTTTCATGACTTCCAACAGGTCAATTCTGGTCTTCAATTTGTTTATCATTTCATTTGATTTCTGGGCTTCTTTTTCCAAAGTGGGAGATTCTGTCTGCTATTTTCTTTTGGAACTATTTCCCACTTTTCTTGTGTAAAGGGGAAAAGGGGTTTTGGGGATTCAATATATTAAAAGATGGTCACCAGAGGATTGAACAAATTATCAATCCTCAATTAGGAATAATCTCAAGTCAAAATTGACTTTTATGAAAATTTATTTACAATTGAGAAGAGAGAGAGGAAATAAGGATCTAACATAGTAGGTAAATTACTACAATCCTCTAATTAATCCAGGTAGGTCTAATGAACCCTCAGCCAAGAGTTAGAGGGCCAGAGGCCTGGAGGTGAATGAAGCAAAGCACAGAGTCTATTGAAGGGAAGTTCCTTAAGAGAAGTTCAGGAAGATTCAGTCTTTAAACTCACCACATGGACTTCTAAAAAAGATTGAAAGCAGTCTCACCAAGGTCTCAGTTTTCCAGCCAGCACTCCTCCATGGACCAGAACTCCTTCATCAGCCGCCCTCTTCACCAGAAGCTCTCTCCAGCAGAAGACCTTCTCTTTTTAAAGGGGTCACTTATGCATCACTTCCTGTGCCTCTTCTCCTAGTTTGTGTGTCTAATCACAACAGACACTTCTCGTAGGTCTGCCTAGGGGGCAGTCAGTTGATTCTGATTTGTCACCCACTCTAGCACACATGGGTTACAAATCTCCCAGAATTGGAGGTTCTCTCACCTTTGGTGATTAAATCTAAAGATGGGCAGTGTAGACTTAATTTAATTATCACACTTGTGTGTGACCCTGGGCAAGTCACTTAACCCCCATTGCCTAGCCCTGTAACAAATAAAAAAGTTTAATATAGAAAGATATATATACACATATATATATATATAAAGATATTATGGTTCAAAAAAAATAAAATAATAATTATCACACTTATCAAGTTTGTTCTATCTTTCTTCTGCTGTCTCCTCTGTAGATTATTGTTTTTCTACATAGAATTTATCCAGGGTCAAAGTTTTTTTCTTATTTTTTTTTTTGGTGGTTGTAGATTATAGTTCTTGGGTGTTGGTGGCCATTGTTGTACTAGTTTTTTCTTCCCTTCCCAGTCAGAAATATGAGTGAGGAGGTTAGGCCAGTCTCTGTGTATCACTCTACAGGGTGGTTTTTGTCCTGAGGCTATTTTGCAGTCTCTGCTGCATCTGCTGTGGGAAGCCCTTCTCTACCCTATCTCTGCACCCAAGCTCCATGTTCCCCAGCCTCCTGGCATCCCAAGTCTTGCTGCTCTCAGGGGTAAGTCTGTGGTGTCCTCAGTCAGCCCCTGAGAACTTAGAGTTTGCCCCGCACTCACTCTGACTCTGGCTCTATAGGTAGAGTCAGGGAGGGGTGATCAGCTCATACTTTGGTAGGAGTAATTTTACCCCCTTATAGCATGGAAATGCCCAAACCCTACCTACCTTCAAGGCTGTGCCCTATAGGAAAGCCCCTTTGCTCATCTGATTTTGGTTTTTGTCCTTTGAGGCATTTTATATTGGTAAGTGATAAGGAGAAGAAGACCCTTGCTTCTACACTGTGGCCATCTTAGCCTGGAAGTAAAAAATTTAGAGATTTTAGGTTTTCACATGTCCATTAGAATAATTTTGTATTTGTTATCATCATTTATTTATTATTATTAGGATTATTTAACTTGTGCTTTCTCAAAACTTTCCATTCCGTCTGGGAGAATCAGATGCTATAGGGATCTAATCCTATATGTAAATAAATAAATAACAACACTTTTTAGAGATAAGTTTCTCCATCCTTAGATTCAACAATTACACAAATGAATTGACTTAATAGAGGTTGATTGTAGTCCAGTTGAAACAAAAACTTAGGGTAGGGAGCAAATACATTTAAGTCTGTAATTACCAATTATATACATAGATTATTATATATTTAATAGATTACCTATAGTAAAACATGCTCAGGTATAAACCATAAGCAAATAGAATAAATATTATACCAACATTATTTACATTCTAAAAGAATATTTCAAGGACTTGATCTTATAGATGACTATATAAGTATTAAAAGGCAAATACTAATTCATCTTAGTTGTTTGGGGTAACTCCACATTCAGCCTGAAAACACTTAACATCTTACATTTGCATTGTATGCATATCTTCTATTGATCATTTGCTCTAATTATAGACATTTGCTATAAAAGGAAAAAGTAGCAATATGATTATAATAGCATCAAAACTGGTCCTTTCAGGCATAAGCCTCAAGGACAGAGAAAGCCTTATCACATGTACACCAGCATCCTTAACTTTGTTTAAGTTCAGGTAAAAGTCACAGTTGACAATCAAATGCAGTAACAGTTCTACCTCACAGCCAGACTCAGGATTCCTATTCAAAAGGAAGTAACACAAAGTGATGCTACCTTCAGGTGTGCTAAGGGTCATTCCCTCAAGATTTTTTTTTTCCCAGATAAAGATCTCCACCTGTCAGAATTCAGGATCATACTCCTTCTGAGTACTTCTTGACTTTTTCTCAAATTGATGGAATTACCAACTCAATTAACCACCTGACGACTATACCTAAATTCAAAACTCAGAATGATATTACTTGCAATCCAAAGAGCTTTTACCAACAATGGCAGGTTTCACTAACCATAGCTTAGAGCTGAAATTCAATTAATCTGAACTCTCATAGTTTCAGTGAAACAATAAACTTTTACGAAGGATAATATACATTTAAGATATTTCATTTGATTCTCTTATCTTCTTAAATTATACACTCATCCTGGTATAAAAATCAATCATTAAAAATAATTTCTATTTAAAATCAGACTTGTACACTCTTAGTAATCCATTTTAATTGTTTGGAAATTTCATAACCCAAACAAGCTCTTTTTCATAGAGCTGATGTCCTTGTCCACTGAGATAGTTTCAAGCTTACAAATAAAGAGACTTCTGCAAGATTTTTTACTTTTAGCTTTTTCACACAGGAATACCATTTTTTTTCCTTTTTTTTCTTTTCATAGTAGGGAAAGAGGACAGTTCTTAAAACCCAATTAAACAAATTGCAAAATGGTAGACATTTACAAATTAATGTTAGCTCACAACTTATTAGCCTTTATAAACATTTAAACTTTTTATCCTCAAACACACTGCTGACACTATTAATGCAAACAGATTATTACCACTTTATTTTTGCCTTAACTCCTCACATTCATACTTGTTTAGAACTTATACATTACATTTCCTCAATGGACTTTAATTAAAAGTCCCTTAACTTTCAAATGGATTTTGATTAAAGTCTCTTAACAACTTGTTTCCTTCCTATTCTGATCTAGCACTTCTCTCACCTTCTTCTACTTGTTTTCACTTTTACATTTTCTATAAACTTCACTTTGCTAAGTATTATTATTACTTTTAATATATGCAAAATTAAACACTTCTAAGATTTCAACATCAAAACAGAGTGCTCTAAGAACTTAAGCAGTTTCACAGTAAAAATGTATTATCTGGGGCCAGGTAAGTGGTTTAATAGATAGAGAGCCAAGTCTAGAGATGGAAGATCTTCAAATTTGACCTCAGACATTTCCTAGCTATGTGACCCTGGACAAGTCACTTAACCCCCATAGCCTAGCCTTAATCATTCTTCTGCCTTGGAACTAATAAACAATATTGATTATAAGATAGGAGGTAAGAGTTTAAAGCCACCATTCCTCAGCGGGATCTTAGAGGGCAAGAGAGGCATCCTCTTTCCAATCCTATAAGCTACCACCATTAACTATCAGTCTTAGAACCAAACAAGCATTAACTATAGTACTCTAAAAAAACAATTATGTGGGACAGCTGGGTAGCTCAGTGGAGTGAGAGTCAGGCCTAGAGACAGGAAGGTCCTAGGTTCAAACCCGGCCTCAGCCACTTCCCAGCTGTGTGACCTTGGGCAAGTCACTTGACCCCCATTGCCCACCCTTACCAATCTTCCACCTGTGAGACAATACACAGAACTACAAGGGTTTAAAAAAAAACAATTATGCATACAGCTCTATAGCAAAGATGTATATTTCCATTGAGAGAGAGAAGTTACACACATGTGTGGAGGTTGGATAGACCCAAGCTTTGGGAGAAGAAGATCACAGCTTTTATAGTGTTTTAAGGAAGAGAGGACTTCTGGGATTGGACAATGTGGGAAAACTTTTGCCCAGAAACAGATGTGCTGTTAACCATTTGGAATGTTAAACCAGGATGTGACTCCAATAAGATAGAGGGGGAAATGGTACTGTTTAGGGCACTCTGACTTTTCCTTATGGTCAGGATCGTTGCAGAGTCATTTCCAAGAAATATTTCACTATCTTAGGCTGATCCTGATGTTCCAAGGCAATTCTAAATATCAAAAATCCATTAGAAACTTGTTAATCCTTGACAAACATTAATAGTAACAGGGATTGGAAAAGATCCCTCCTAGAAGATGGAAATTGAGCTGAATCATGAAAGAAGCCAGAGAAGGAAATAGCTAAGTGGCTCAGTGGATTAGACCTGGAGACAGAAGGTCCTAGGTTCAAATTTGTCTTCAGACACTTCCTTGCTATGTGACCCCAGACAAGTCACTTGACTCTAATTGCCTAGCCCTTTCTGCTCTTCTACCTTGGAACCAATACTTTGTATTAATTCTAAGACTTCTGTTAAGGGTTAAAAAAGAAGAAGAAGCCAATAAAGTCAGGAGGCAGAGTTGAGGAGGCAGAATAGTTTAGACATGGGGACAGCTACTGAAAAAGCAAAGATTTTTGAGACAAAGTAGCATGTTTGAGAAGTGGCATCACAACTTGCTAGCCTGCTTGGAGGTAGTAAAGGAAATAAGGTACTAGAAGACTGGAAAAGTAGGAAAGGTCTAGATTATGAGGGGCTTTACAAACCAAATATAGCATATTAAATCTGATCCCAGGAGCCATTGGAGTTTATTGAACAGGGGAATAACATGGTTATATTAATTACACTTAACAGGAATTGATACAGTCATTTAGAAGATCAATGGGAACTTTGCCCCAAAGTCACTAAACTGTGCATACTCTTTGACCCAATGCTACCTCTCCTAGTTCTGCATCTGAAAGAGATCAAAGACGGAGAAAGACTCAACAACATTTATTACAGCTTTTTGTAGTAGCAGGGAACTGGAAACTGATGAGGAGCCTATAAGTTGGGGAATGATTGATCAAATTATCATGTATCAATATAATGGAATACTATTGTGCCATAAAAAAATGATGAAAAGCTTGGGTTCAGAAAAACTTGGGAAAGTCTTAGATGAATTGTTTCCAAACAGCAGAACCAGAAAAATAATTTACACAATAACGACAATATTGTAAAGACAAACAACTTTGAAAGACCTAAGAACTCTAACCATGCTGATGATAAAGCATGTTGCTAATCACTTGACAGAGAGGTAATGAATTCAAGATGTAGAAAGAAAGCTTCATTTCTGTAAATGGACAATGTGGGAATTATTTTGTTCGACTATGCATATTTATTATAAGAGTTCTGTTTTTTTTTCTTTTTCTTCTTCTAAATTTGGAGTGTTTGGAAAGGAGAGAAAAAGCTACTTATTAATTTAAAATTTTAAATAAATAATTTTTTTAAATAAGCAATACTTAAACCTAGGATTGATAACAGGGACTTTGATAATAGTAGAAGGCCTTGAAAAGCCATGATCAATGGATATTTTTGTACCTTTGTAAAATGAATAACCTAATTTGAATGTGATAGCTTCAAGTATTTCATCTGTATTAGATCAGATTAAATTTAAAGTAGGAAATCTTCCAACTGTTCCAACTCCAAGGATAGCACCCTTTCCAATCCACCTCCTAGTGATTGAGACATGAGATCTGGGAAACAGCTGACAATTGTGAGGATTAAGAATTTATCTATTGATTGTTAATGAAGGAACAAGTACCAGGCAGCAGTTGATGTCCTTAGCAAATAAAAAATGTGGTTAATAGGATGGTAAACTTTATAATAGCACTACTAACCAAGTGTTCAGGGATCTTCACTCACCAACCAGATCCATGACCTGAGGTCCTATATTTGGGCCTATATTTCCTAATAATAAGCCATATTTACATAACACCTCTCCTCCCACAAACCCTATAATGCAAGTATTGCTATTCTCATTTGTAAAATGAGATAATAAGTTGAGAAAGGTTATGTGACTTCCTGACAGTCAAACATCTTATATATGGTAAAGTCATGATTCAAACTCAGGTCTAATAGATTATATTTTGAATGTATCAAATTGCTAATTTTGAGCTGTGCAAGTTATCTAGCAGTGAGAAAGTTTTAGTTCATACTCATCAAAAGATGACAAAAAGGACAAAAAAGGAATAATGACAATTGTTGGAGAAGCTTTAGAAAAAAAATAGATACACTAATTTACTATTGTTGGAGCTTTGAATTGGCTCAACCACTCTGGAAAGGGATTTGAAATTATAGCACTTCACCCCTTTCCCCCTCCCAAATTATTAAGTGTGATTTGATCTTTTGACCAAGTATTATGTCTACTAGAGCTACATCCCAAAGAAATCAAAGAAAAAAAGGGAGAGAGCCCAATACATAAAAATATTTATAGTGGCACCTTTTGTTGTACCATAGGACTGCAAACAAAGTGGGTGTCAATCAACTGGGATAAGTATGAACAAATAATTATAAATGAATGTAATGGATTATTACTGTGCTTTAAGAAATAATAAACAGTATGGTTTCTGAGAAACCTAGGAAATGTATGAACTGATACAGAATGGAGTGAGAGAATAATTTACAAAATAACTACACTACTATAAAGAAAACTAACCTTATAGGATTAAGAACTGTGATCAATGAAATGACCAATATTAACTCCAGAAGACTTTTGGGTCATGCTTCCTATCTCCTGAAATAAGATAATAGACTGGAGGTATAGAATGTGACATATGCTTTCAGATATGTTCAATGTATAGATTTATTTTGTTTGACTATACTTTATTATAAGGAAAGACTTGGAAGAATTAGTTGTGGGGATCTCTCCCTCCACCAGAAAAGGAAAGGAAAGAAAAAGAAAGGAGATAAAAGGAAAGGGTATTAATAGAATGTTTTAAAATACACATAAGAGCAAAAGGAAGTTGAGAAGAGGACACAAACAAGGTGGTGTTGATTCTACTGTGTTAAATTTACATTACACTTTTTAAAAATTGCATGTAATAAAGATTCATAGTTTAGACGCAATTTAGAAATTATTTTATATCAAAACGTTTGTTAATGTTTTTCAAATTCATAATAAAAAAAAGAAATATGGTCTCCAAAAAAAGGGACATAAAATAAATTCCTGAAGGCCTATAATAATTCATGGAAATTAAAAAAAACAAAACAGGTTATTGACAGCAGAAACATGAAATACTTTATTTTTCCATGAGGAGAGAGAAATTGAGTTCCTACTTTGGAGCTATAGTGACTCATAGTCTGTTTACTTAAATTACAATAATTCCTCTGGTGTGTCAAATTGCATGACAGAGTTATTAAACATCCTGAGAATAGGAAAAAAATAATTTCATCTTTGTATAAGTAGGATAGCATGGTATAATGGCTAAAGGACTGGCATTGGAATTGAGAATTCTTGGGTTCCAGGCCTGCCTCTAGCAAGTACTAACTATACAACCATGAGCAAGTAAGTACTAAACTAACCTTTTGGTGCCCCCCAAAATCTCTAAGATCCTAACTTGCAGAAAAATTGCTGACCTGCATTGGTGAAATGCATTTCCACAGTTGGAGTTCCTCAAACTTGAAAACACAGATCCAGATTCTCCTCCAAAAATATATAGAAAAAGATAAATTATTATTTTTCTTATTATTGTCCACCATTTATGCACACAGTGAAAAATTTACTTAGTGCTTTTTCAATACTACCTACAGTGAATAAGACACTGTTCTGGGTCCTCAGGATACAAAGGTAAAAAAAAACTGAATTTGAAATTAGAGAACTGAGATTTTAATCCCAGATCTGATACTGACTACCTGTGTGACTTTAGGCAAGTCACTTCATATTTCTGAACCTTGAATTCTTCATTGGAAATAAGTTTGACAGAAACTAGATCTAGACCAATGTTTAACACCATATTCCACAAAAAGTTCACAATAATTAGCAAGAGGTATGTATGAAAGATTATATTAAACAACAACAACAAAATTAGAAGATAATGAAATCAAGTACCTTAAGAGCTATATCTGGAGGGAGGGGAGTGTTTGGGATTCTTAGCTAAATAAAAAATTGAGGTGATCAGAAAATATAAAATAGACAATTTTCAATCTATAAACTTTAAAAGCCCTTATCTGAATAAAATCAGTGAAAATAGAAGAGAAACTATAGTGTGGGAAGATATGTCAAATATACCAGATTGAAGCATGCTATCCAAAACATACAGAGAATTTAAAACAAATTCATAATACCAAGTGCCATTAAGTAATAAATAAATAAGTAGTAAAAGGTTATGAATACTTTTCAAAAGAATTGCAAATAGAAGCAACCCTATTAAAACATTCTCCAACTCTTGAATCATAAGAGAAATGCAATTTAAAACAACTATGGGTTTTCATTTCACACATAATATGTTAAAAATTACAAAAACAAACACAACAAAACAAATCAGTGTTGGAAGAACTAACTTTAGAGATGACATGGTCTTTGTTCCTGTGGAATAATAAGAAAATTAGGTACATCACAAATCACTTTAACATTATTATATGTTACATGTCAAATACTATGTGAAGTCCAAGGGGTAAAGCCACTATTAATAGGGAAGCAGAGAAATCTTCATGGGGGATTTGAACTAGACTTTAAAGAATGAATGGGCACAATGTACAGAGTTGCTAAGCCTTCAGTTACAAAGACTCTCTTTCTGGAGTTTGAATCTTGTCTTGGACACTTATTACCTTTGTAATCATGGATGTTACAAGTCACAATCTTGTTTGCCTCAATTCCTCATTTGTAAATGAGCTAGAGAAGGTAATGGCAAACCACCCCAGTGTCTTTGCCAAGAAAACCTCAGTGGGGTCACAAAGAGTTAGCTAGTACTGAACAAGGAGAGAGAGAGGAGACAGGACACAGGAGAGAGAGAGAGAGAGAGAGAGAGAGAGAGAGAGAGAGAGAGAGAGAGAGAGAGAGAGAGAGAGAGAGAGAGAGTGAGAGAGAGAGAGAGAGAGAGAGAGAGAAAGTGACTTGCTCAAGGTCATACAATGGCAGAGCAGAAATTCCTTCACTGAGAATCTCCTGAGTCTCATTCCAATCTGTCTTCTATTACATTAGACTACTACATAGTTAAATAAATGTCACCTTAGCAGTTTCCCCAGCCCCAGATCCAATTGTTTTTGCCTCAGAAGTTTCTTAATGTTCTACCTCAATCAAAAGTCCTTCCATCCATACTCCTTGGATAGTTGAATTTCCTCAATCTTTAGTTTTGTTCTTCACAAGATAGGCATTTCTTTGTCAAAAGTTATTGCCTATCTCTTTTTAGAGCTTGGAGCTATTCACATTTATTACCATTAACAATACCAAAGTAATCTAATCAATAGAGCTAATCCTGGGTCTTAAAAAGGCTATGTTAATTACTCTCACTTCTTTATTCACTAAGCAGGTTCTCTTTTATTTCTCTTTCCTTAAAAGAGTGGTAGGGTCTGATGGTTTTAATGGCTCTAGGGATCAATAAAATATCCCAAGCCATTGAAGCTTCCAAAAAGACTGTCAGGTAAAAATTTCATTTTATCTTACTTCTTTCCATATACATTGATCCTACTGCCACTAAGACATAAAAAGCAACAGTGAATCTGAAAAGCAGCTCTTTTTTTTTTTTTAAAGCACAGCTATCAGAACCCAGAGTAATTAGTTAACCTCTTCAAACAGAAGCTGGTTGGCCTATTATAGATACATGGATGACATTCAATAATTACTTTTTGATTGATATATAAAAGGAGAGTGTGAGTATCTGGGGAAATTTCCCAAAGCAAAGTATTTGCCTATCCTTCCCTTTCATTCAATTTCCACTCGTATATCACTGGAGTATAGACCTTCATTATCCCTGACTTGCACTATTTCAATAGCTTCCTAGTCAGTCTTCTTATATCCAGTCTTTTCCCCCCTCCAAATCATCTTTCACATTGATGCCAGATTAATTTACTTGATTATCTCATATCATTCCCCTTTCTCAATTTAATCTTCAGTATAGAACTCTGCTGGTTTATTGTCTCTTGTATTCATCTCTTATTTCCTGACTCCACGTTGTTCTTCAATCATTTTTCAGTTGTGTTCCACTCTTCATAACCCCATTTGGAGTTGGAGTTACATCTTTTTTGGCAAAGATAATGGAGTGGTTTGCCATCTCCTTCTCTAGCTCATTGTTATAGATGAGGAAACAGAGGCAAGCAGGGTTATCTGATTTGCCCCAGGTCACACAGAGTAAGCATCTGAAGCCAGATTCAAACTCAGGAAGATGAGATCCTGACTCCAGGTCCAGCGCTCTATCTCCTGTGCCAACTAGCTGCCCATATACAACCCCCATGTTATTGTTTAAACTATTCCCTTGTTAAACTGTAAAAAAACACAGAATTATTAAGGAGTCATGTTATGTAGAGATGGATCCATTTCTACATAACAGTCAGAGAAAACCACATCTTTAATTAAGGAAAGGGGTTCAGTAATTTTCTCTCAGGCCTCCACACAGAACCCCAAGACTCTGGCTGCTCTGGCTACGGGAACCCTGGAATGCCAACTATGCAAAATTGATAGTTCCAAAGAATAAAAGAAATTGGGGGATTTATATACCATTTATATACCATAAACTGAGGTCAGTTTAAAATCCTTCAGAGTTTCCTTCCCATTTAAAGCAAAGCCTTTCCCCAACCACATCTTGTCTTTTTACAAAGACACAATGACCAAAAATGAACTTTCTTTACTTTGGAACACAATCAGAAAATCAGAAAAACCTTGCTCTCTGGAAACAAATAACAGCTTGACACAAATGTGAAATTACAGCAGTCAAATAACAAAGTTAATATCTAGAATAAAATGCATCACATTATCAACATTATTAAAACATTAAATGCACTTGGTATACAATATTTCACACATTATACCAAAACCGGGAAGAAAAGATTAGAATTTTAAAGTTGGGAATTTCTGGACCTGCTTTTGCCTTCTGCTGGATATCCTCATATCCAAATCTCCAGCTACTGTCCCGTCTCTTCAGCTTTTGGGAGGAATTAACTGTTAACCCAACTTTTAGAATTTTTTCTTCCTTTTTTTTTTTTTTGGCTAACATTGAAATTACAAGCTTTAAGGTTATTATCACAAGTAAATATAAACAAAACCTCATAGAATTGAGAAGAAATCCAGAACTTAAGTTCTTTAAGCTTCTGTGAGAAGCTCTTTCACAAAAATTTACTAAATGATTGTAAACTTTAAACCCTTAAACCATGGCCTTTCAATTCATGAAGAAACTTTCTCCATTTAACTGACTTAAATGAACACTCAGGCTCCGACACTCCAGCTCAGCTTCCCATTCAAAGCTTTCAGCCAGCCATTCACACATCTGAACTACTCTCCTTGCTCTTACTTCCAACCCAGACACTGCTTCACTCACCTTCACATGCAACAACACACACACACACACACACACACACACACACACACACACAAATCTAGTCAAGCTTGGAGCTTGTAGTCAGGTTGAATTGGACTCCATTTTGGCCCATTTACTTTGGGACCATCTGCCACGTATTTACATATAACTCTCAGCTGTATCACTAGGTGGTTCCTCAGGCTGCTGGCCATCCCCACCTCCTGGAGCCACAGACATGCCACTCCCCCAAATCCAGACACCTCCAGATGGTTCTGGTTCTGCAACTCTATGTAGGACTACAGACTGTCACTTAACCCCCCCCCCCTTAATTAAAGAGTGGGTCACTCCCCAATACATGAGACTAAGTCCTTCTATCTGAGAGCTGCTTGCCTGGTCCCTCTGCTAACCAGACTCCTGACTCAACCCTAAAAGGGCTGTGTGGGTACCTCACGTCTTGGGGTCCTAGTTAGCAGGGTGGCTCAGGCAGCTGGGACTTCGGAATCTCGCTGGGGCCTCCATTTTGTTAACTTTGAAAAAAACACAGAACTATTAAATAGTCAGAAAAGCCACTCTTTAATTAAGGAAAAGGGGGAACAGGGCTGATTAGGCCTCCACTCAGAGCCATGCGCCACATGCCTTACGCAGAGTCCTAGGACTGAACACTACTTGCTCTGGTCCTTGACCCCCTGGGAGTACCACTGCACTAGATGAGGACTCCTAGGAACAAAAGAAATTGGGGAAGATCCAAGGACTGGGAAAGATGATTGACATTATCATACTGACAGAATACAATCAAGACTGGGAAAGGACTCATAGCCAGAGGCTAGGGTGTAAGGAAAGGGGCTATTTACAATGGATACTAAAGGATGGTCCCTGCCCAGGTGTGTCTTCCTGAGAAAGGGTCTCTGATACAATGGGGAAGACTACCTAAGACAAAAGGATAGTTAGTATTTACCCTAGGGTCCATTATTCAGTCTGCAACTGCTAGCCTGAGATTCTCTTCTGGATGGATTCTCATGGGAACAGGGAACAAGCACAAGCTTTGGGGGTCTCCAACCTACAAGCTATTCCTAAAACTTGGAGTTCATCAGATCTCACTAGGCCACACATTTGGGGTCTCTAAATTCCACATCAACAGGGGAGTATAGTTGATTGACTTTACAATGGCAACAAAGAAAATGAGGAGTCCTAGATAGGATTATTGGGGAGAGGCTGTTACTTTACAATGGACACAAAAAGGAAAGATCCAGCAAAGGGCTGGGCTACCTTGGTAAAGGACTTTGACACAAATGGAGAAACTATAGGGACAAAAAATGTACTTAACTGATGGGATTTGCTACTTCCATCTAAACTACTTTAAGGTCTATTGTTAAACCAAAACTTGTGAAGTTGGGCTTTCCCTCAAGGAGAAACTCTCATGTGACAAGGTCAGATTTGAGGTCTTCACCTTCAAGCTAACTAAGCTGGGGAGGCAGAAGTATGAGATCCCACATGGTTACAAGTTTGGGGGTTTCTAGATTCCATATTGACACCCCACATGTGGAAATCCTCTCTCACATACTTCCCCACTTCCCCCGCTTCTCTACTTGTTGAAAGCCTTCCTATTCTTTGAGAATCCTTTCCATACTTCCCCATTTCTGTTGAGAATACCAACATCTTTCCAGTAATCTAGGTTCACAAATTTTTGGAGTTATATACAACATTTTAGTTGCTCTCACTGAATCCCTTCAATGAATCTCACAAATCCAATTGCCAAATCTTGACAATTTACCTCCAGAACATTTCTGACTCCCTCTCTTCAGGCATAACCTTAGTTATGGCCCTTATCACCTCTCACCATTATGCAATAACCTTCCAATTGGTCTTCCTACTTTAGTCTCTTCATTTTTCTGTTCCACCCTATACACAATGCCAAAATAATGCTCCTAAATTCCAATTTTAGTAGTTCACTATTTCCTTTAAAATGAAATTTAAATGCTTCCATTTGGCATTTCAAGCTCTTTTCAATCTAATTCCAGCTTACTTTTCCAGGTATTTAGAATTACTTACTTTCAATTAATCAGTACTCTGGTCAAAGTAGTCTATTTGTTGTTCCCCAAATAGCATTCTAGATCCCACTTTTATGATTAGGTACAGCCTGTCCTACATTTCAGCAATGAACTTATTCCTGTCTCTGTCTCTTAGAATCTTTATTTTCTATCAAAACTGATTCCACATGCTACTTCCGCTGTGAAGTCTTATCTGATGCCCCTAATTATACCCTCAAACTATCAAGCAAATATTCATCTATTTACATGTTGTAGCCCCCTTTTCCACCATAGGATGTAATCTCCTTGAAGGCAAAGATGATTTTTAATTGGTTTTTTTTTTTTAACCCTTGTACTTTGGTGTATTGTCTCATAGGTGGAAGATTGGTAAGGGTGGGCAATGGGGGTCAAGTGACTTGCCCAGGGTCACACAGCTGGGAAGTGGCTGAGGCCGGGTTTGAACCTAGGACCTCCTGTCTCTAGGCCTGACTCTCACTCCACTGAGCTACCCAGCCCCTTAATTGGTTTTTATGTCTTCAGTGCTACCATAATGCCTTGCACATAGTAGGAACTACATAAGTACATATTGAATTGAATGACCAAGAATTGACATTATGTCTATGAAAACTTTTCTAAAAAACCCTTACCTTCTGTCTTGGAATCAATACTGTGTATTGGTTCCCAGGAAGAAGCGTAGTAAGGACTAGGCAATGGGGTTGAAGAAGGCTGACCATCAGGTCATCAGGATTTTGGCTACAGAAACTCATGAAACCATCTGCTGAGGTGTGAAAGGATCACAGAGCTGAGAGAATGCCCATTTTGAGGAAATCATAGATCTCTGCAAGAATTTAAGTGGCAAGCCCAGGGTCATATAGCTAGAAAGTGTCTGAGGCTATATTTGAAACCAGGAACTCTTGTCTCTAGGCCTGGCTCTTAGTCCACTGAGCCACCCAGCTTCCCTATCTATGAAAACTTTCAGTGATCATCAAGTGAAAAATTTTTTCTGCCTTAACAATCACAAAAATCTTTGATTTTATGGCTGTACTATATCTTATTTTTTTAATCCCAGAGCTGTTTATTTTTTGTGTATGTGTCACATCTAACTACTAAATTATGATATCCATAATAATCTTCCTTTGTATTTATTGGAAGGTTTATCCAATATAATGCTATGCACATAGTAGGTGCCATTAAATTTTTTAAAAAATGAATGATTGGATACTACTTTTCCTCATTTGAAATTGACAGTCTTACACAACCCCACCTGAAGACTAAGCCAGTCAAATGCAATCTCTGGCTGGTCCAATATCTGGCTAGTCACACCAAGTTAGAAAGTTTTGGAGTAGTGTCTCAGGGATAGAATGTCATCCAAGGACCAGCCTAGCTAATTTCAGAGAGGCATGCTACCAGAAGGCTGACCATCAGGTCATCAGGATTTTGGCCACAGAAACTCATGAAACCATCTGCTAAGGTGTGAAAGGATCACAGAGTTGAGGGAATGCCCACATTGAGGAAATCAAAGATCTCTGCAAGAATTTAAGTATTAAAATGTTTAAATATTCAAATGAATCTGTGGCCAGATCCATCTGGAAGTTCCCTCCAACAATGCCTATCCCAACTTATCCCTGCCTGCCCATTCTTTGTGATGCTAGTCAGTAGGACAGTGGAAAGCATGCTGGCTCTGGAGTCAGAAGATATAACTTCAAAACTTTCCTCAATGACTTCACAAATATGTATCAACTCCCAAATAGGTGCCAGGCACTGTGCTAAGTGCTGGGGGTTACAAAAAGAAGCAAAATACAGTCCCTGACTTGAAGGAACTTGTTGTATTCTAATGAGAGAGATGACATGAAAACAAATATAAAGTGGGTTGAAACTCAAGGCAGGCAGACCCACCAGCAGGCTATTACAACTGTATGGCCTCAAGGTGATGAGGCTCTTGCACTAGCAGTGCAAGTGTCAGAGGACAGAAGAGGGTGTGTTGGAGAATTGTTGCAAATGGGTTATCCATAAGACTCAGCAACAGATTGGCTTATAGGGAGGGGGCTGTTGAGAGATTTTGAGGATTAAGGATGACTACTAACCTTTGTTTTATATTTTTTAATAACCTTTACCTTCTATTTTAGATTAAATACTATGTATAGGTTCCAAGGCACAAGGAGGGTAAGGATTAGGCAATTAGGGTTAAGGGACTTGCCCAGTGTCACACAGTTGGGAATCCAGATTTGAACCCAAGATCTCCTATATCTAGACCTTGCACTCTATTGAGTGAGTCACCTAGCTACCCCATGACTATTAGTTTTGAGCCTAAGGAACTAGGAGTTTAGTGTTGCCTTCTATAGTAACAGGGAAAATAGGAGGGTAGAAAAGAATTTAGAGGGAAAGATAATGCATTCCATTTTGGACCTGTTGAATTTAAGATGGCTAGTGGAATCCAGTTATGAATGTCTGAAAGGCAGTAGGAGATGTGAGATTGGAAGTCAGTAAAAAAAGTTGAGGCAAGATAAATAGTTTTGAGAATCATTAGCACAGAGATTCAATATATGGCAGTTGATGAGTTCATCCTGTAAAGTAGTACAGAAAGAGAAGAGAAGACAACACAGGAGAGAACTCTAAGGGATACTTAGGGTTAGAGAATATAATCTGGAAAAGAATCCAGCAAAAGAGACGGGGAAGTTGTCAGATAAGTAGAAGGACAGCCAGGAGGGATTGGAGTCACCAAAACTCTGAGAGAAAGGAGTATTAAGGAGTAGAGGGATCCAAGGCACTCAAATTTAATGAGAAGACAAGGGAAATGGGGATTGAAAAAAGGCCATTGGGTCTGGCAGCTCACATATCCCTGGTAACTTTGGAGAAAGTTGTTTCAGTGGAATGATAAGGTAGAAAGCCAGACTGCAAAGGGTCAAGAAGAGAGTGAGAAGAGAAAAATGAAGGCACCTATTGTAGATGGCCAACTACAAAAGACAGAAGAGAAATGGGACAATAGCTAGGAGAAATGGAGGGATCAAGTGAGGATTATTCTGGATAGAGGAGACATGGACATGCTTATAGGCAGTAGGGAATGAGCCATTAGACAGGAAGAGATGGAAAGTGAGTGAAAGGGTAGAGATGACAGAGGAATCAATCTGTCTTGTGATACTTAACCTCCCAACACCCTAGTTTCCTTATGTATATATAGATGCTTGATGGCTTCTTAGACCTCTTTCACCTTCAAATCTGTGACCTTTAGTTCTTACAATCCTATAATCTTTCCAAAAGTTTGACAAGGGGATCTACCAAGCAGCCTGGAAGCCTTCCTTGCTTTCTTCTCACATTGGGAGATATTTTAGGGGCAGGTCTAACACTAACACCCTGTTAATTCAGGTGTGATGTTGGAATGAAATGAGGCATTCACAAGTCATAGAGCATTTAACAAAAGTTTACTTTGCTAACATGTTTTACTGAGGGTGTAAAACAAAGAAATAATGGTGCTTAGTTTCTCAGAATAAGACCCTCCCGGTCTCTATGTGGAGACTAGTAGGTTAGGGTGTGGTGACCAGAAATTCATCAAGTTGGAAGGCCTTAATTCCAGGTAAGTGGAGATTTGTATATTCTTAGTTAACCAGAAGCTGTAACAAGAGGAGCAGGGGCCCATCAAGTCTCAGGGACAACTTTGTTGTCTTTTAGGGAAAACTAATCTCTATTACCAGAGAATGCAATACATTTACTCCTGATCTCCTGCAATTCAAACACTAGCCCCAAATAACATTTTTTTCTTCCTTCTGGGTCAAAAGGAATTTGAATTTCTCATTCTTGCCTGGAGTGAGACCCAACTACAAACTTAGGTGTGTTTCTCCCACAGTAAGCTCCTGTGTCACATTTATTTTCCCAGTTATTATTGTCCCCATTCCCACAAAACAACAACAACAACAAAAATGACTTTTACTGTATTTTGTATACATGTTGTATTTTATTTATCATAGATTTAAAAAATGGAAGGAAGCTTAGAGAGAAGCTATCTCATTTATTATATCCCCTTTCACTTTTTACAGAAACTAAAACCCTGAAAAGTATGTAATTTATCTAAGATCACAGAGGAAGGAACCAAGATTTGAGCCCAGGTCCTTGACTTCAAATCCAGTTCTCTTTTCATTGTATCATGAAAATGTACATCAGAATTTGAACCCCTTAGAGTTACATTTTATTGTAAGCTCCTCGAGGTTGGGGATTCTCTATAATTTGATTTGTATCCTACCTAGTACAGTGCTTACCATTTATTAAGCCCACTGCGGGCAACTGGGTGGCATAGTGGATGGAGTGCTGGGACCTGAAGTCAAGAAGATTAGTTAGAATCTGGCCTCAGACATTACTGTGTGATTCTTGGTAAGTCACTAGACCCTGCTTGCCTCAGTTTCCTCATCTGTAAAATGAACTGGAGAAGAAAATGGAAAACTACTAAAGTATCTTTGCCAAGAAAACCCCAAATAGACTTGGGTTATTTGGTGGGAGCAGAAAAATATAATTCTAGTTTAATATTTCTTCTCTGAGAAGAACAGAGTGGTTCCCGTTTCTGGCACCAATTTCCTGCTTCTCCTCCTGATAGGAATCAGAGTCTCCCTTGGATAAGGGTGAGTGAGAGACTCTAAAACTATCTCTTCATGACTTCTGGCACCTTGATTATGTCCTAGTCCCTATAATATTACTGTAAAGATTTTGGGGGCATTTCTGCTTCAGTGAGACTGGGAATCTTTCTCCCTCTCTGTCTCTCTGTCTCTGTCTCTCCTTCCCTCTTTCTGCCTCTCCCTCCCTTCCTCTCTTCCTCCCTTCCTCTATCTCTCCCTCCCTTTCTCTCCCCCCTCTGCTAAGCTATCATGCTCCCAGTGGGAAAGATCATTCACTCTGTGTTATTGTCTAGTATATTTTCATCAGTATAACTTCTCTGATTTTGGTCTCTTTTCACCCTGGATAAATGCTACTCTCATTCTTGGAGCTGTGTTCCAACTCTTTTTACTAGCTAATATGATACTGATATTCTATTTCCTCCTCTGTCAAATGAGGATTATAATAATTGGTCTGTCTATCTCATAGGATTGTTATTTTGATGAAATGAGACACTATATGTCCAACATAAGGAATCACTGTTGGGCCCAAGGGGCTGGTGCACTCTCTATTTTCCCTAAAGGGCACAACAGAATGGCTTAGCTCTTTCCAGGTATAATCTCCAATGATCTAGTTTAGAGGGTGGAGTAGCAGCAGCAGCAGCAGCATCAGGACAAAAATTGATGTGTAGGGAGAAGCTAGGTGGCTCAGTGGATGGAGAGTCGGGCCTGGAGACAGGAAGTCCTGGGTTCAAATATGGCCTTAGATACTTCCTGACTGTGTGTCCCTGGGCAACTCACTTAACTCCAATTACTTTGCCCTTATCCCTCTTCTGTCTTGGAACCAAAACACAGTATTGATTCTGAGATGGAAGGTAAAGATCTTTTTTAAAAAATGGGGAGTAATGGCCAGGGTAAAGAGGAGGACATAAGATTTCAGCAAGTCTAGAGATAAGTGGTCAACTTCTCCTCTACTTCCCCCCATCACTGGAATGGATTTAATGCTATATGCTTGTCTTTTTGTAACTGGTATATGGTGGGAAGGAAGTCAAGCCTTAGATATATTATTTAGAACTCTCCTTCCCAGTTAAGCGATAGAGGAGGTAAAGGATATATTTTGAACCTAAAATTTATTTTCCCTAGACTGAAGAGTATTATATAGAGGTAGAAAGGAATAATTCTAGTTTGATACTTTTTCTCTGAGAAGAGCAAAGTGGTTCCAGTTTCTGGCACCAAACCCCTGCTTCTCCTCCTGAAAGGAATCAACTCCCTTGGATAAAGGTGAATGGGAGACTAGAAATATGTCTTTGTGACTTCTTGTAAATCACAGCTAAATAGACAAATGTGATAATATATAACTTACATGAGAAACACACAAACACATAGACATATACATATAAACAGCAAATGTTTAATAATTAGCTTCCCCCCAAATGCATACATGCCACACTTTTTTTTAATCTGTATTATTAGCATTTTCTCCATTATTTCTTAAGTCTAAACCAGTGATGGGCAAACTTTTTAAAGAGGGGGCCAAAGGAAAGGAAATGCTCATCTGTCAGTCTGTTTCTAAGGCAACTTTTTCGAAGTTTCATTGTATTGTATCCTACTCATTGTATTCGTCAGATTAGGAATAATATCATGTGGCTGGATAGAACATTTCAGGGGGCCACATCTGCCCAGGTAGTTTGCTGGTTAGACATCACTGGCCAGACAATCAACAAAACAAATCAAGACCTTATTTGTAGAATTTGCTGATTTCCAAAGTGTAAAACAGTCACACTGAAAATTTAACATTTGGCTCTTTTCAGCCTTGACTGACTTTAATACATTCCTGCCTCAGTGTGTATCCCATACACGCATTTTTATTGTTCAGTCAGTTTTAGTTGTATCCAACTCTTAATGATTTCTTTTGGGAGTTTATTGTCATAGATGCTGGAATGGCTTGCCATTTCCTTCTCTAGCTGATTTTACAAATGAGGAAACTGAGACAGAGTCAAATGATTTGTCCAAGGTCACAAAGCTAGTAAGTACCAGAGGCCAGATTTGAACTCAGGTCTTCCTAACTCTAGGCTCACCTCTCTGCCCAGACATATACATATACACACATATGTAAATACACACACATATAAATATATAGGTATATACATATATAGATATAGAGATACATTTATATTCATGATGTCTTCCCAATAGAAGTTCCTTAAGCATAGGGATTATTTCATTTTTGCCTTTGTATCCCCATTTTCTAGGACAATATTTAACTGTTAATGCAACTAGGTATTACAGTAGATAGAAAGCCCCAAATGGGGTCACAAAGAGTTGGGTATGACTGAAAAATGGTTGAACAAAGATGATAATAAATGTTTGTTGATTATTTGATCAGAAAACCTTTAGAATAGTTGTTCTCTGAAAACAGACTGAAGAAAAAAGAGTGAATAGTCTCCTTCCATTCCAGCACAGCAAATGAGCATTGGAGAATTGTAAAAATTAATCAATGTACTGAGTCCAGTAGCATCTCAACATGCCTTTAAGATATTGACAGGAAAAGGAGAATTAGCAATATGCTTGGAAATGTCAGATTTGGCAATCCTAAATACCTCCCAAGTGGCTAAATTATGGTGCTGGATGGCTTTCCAAATTCTGGTCTCCTTGCCTGAAAATTTAGTTAAGATTCTTGTAGGATGAAAAAGAACACAATGATTTTTTCTCCTCCAAGTAAGCAAAGAAAGAAATGCCTCATGAGAGACAAATGAAAGTCTAAATTAAGGCCAGAACCCACAAATCATATGGGTACTTTTTACTGTAATCATGAAACATTCTTTAGTTCTAACCAACTTTGAAAAAGAGAACTTTCAAGGTTAGGAATGAGAGAATATTCTGACCACTTTATTTTATGTTACAGACACCAAGATTAGGTTTCTTTTTTTTTTTTCTCCTTTTTACTTTTCCTAACATTTGGCTGATTGATGGAAGGTAAAGGAAAGTAATAAACCTTTATTCACAGAACTGAAAAACTCTGAGGCACACACTTCCTTTCCTCTCTGGAGATGGATGTGCTTATTGCTATTATGAAATATACAGCAGAGATTTCCACACACTCCCCCCCCCCCCAATCCCTCAGGTATTCATCTAAATCTTGAGTACTTCTCGATAAAGATATCACCCTCTAGATAGAAACTGTCACTAAGACAAGCAGTCCACTTATACACAAAACTGTTTCTTTCTCAGAAAGAATAACAGTTAATAATTAAAACTTGAAGGCTCTTTTCTTCATAGCATGTCTTCAAGTCATCAAAAAGTAAACATTTTAGATTTTCCAGAATAAAGATTTTTTTAAAAAAGTTTGTTCTTTAAAATGTTTCACACTTCAAGTAGCTGTGGTGGAGGGGGAAACATTGAATTTTATCAGAATCCTTGAGGCTGTGTAGTAGCTCTTTTTATTAACTAATGCAATACTGACATTCCATTTCCTTCTCTGTCAAATGAGGATTATAATAATTGCACTGTCTATCTCATAGGATTGTTGTGATGATGAAGTTATTGTATGTAAAATAAGGAATAACTGTTGGACCCAAGGACCTGGTGTACTCTCTATTCTCCCCTAGGGGACCCCTAGGCAGGAGCACATCAGAATGGCTTAGTTCCTTTCAGGTATAACCTCCATGGTCTGGTTAAGAGAGTGAAGCAACAGGAGCAGCAAATGATGTAATGGTGAGCAAAGGCCAGGGTGAAGATGAGGACACAAGATTCCAGTGAGTGTAGAGATAACTGACCATTTTCTCCTCTAGTTCCTCTCATCACTGGAAGTCTAAGAGTTGCCACCTGGAGAGAACACTGAGTCATTTTGTCCCTGGAGTCTTTGGAAGCTTCCAACAGAGCTCCAGGGGATGCAGTCTCTAACACATGTAAGCCATAAAACTATAATTGTCCCCTAATATTCTCCCCTTAACCAACTTGTATTTTTCCAAATGGAAGTAGTAACTCACATTTCTATAGCATTTTTAGATTTACAAAGTAATTCATCAAAACTAGCCTGTAAAATAGAGTGGAAAAGCAGCCAATTTTGTCTACACTTGAAATAGACTGATAAAATAAAAATATAACAATAATATCTGTTAATCAAATTATGTATTTAATTTTAATACATTTAAATGTTAACTGTAAATATTACTGTGTAGTTTACTTATAGGAGAGAAGAGTGGGTTGTAAAATCAAACAACTATTGAGAAGTTGAGGGCATCTGATATGAATCACAATTTTATTCTTTCATTTTTTTAACTTGTCACTTAACCCCTCTTTTTCTCTCCAGACCCATAGGATTTGGTGGGATTCCTCTTTGCTGAAGTCAACTCCCTTCACTGAAATATTGCAGATATTCCCTTTTGTCAGCTGTAATACCTTTGAGGTTGGCACAGAAGTCCTCCCCTCCCCACCTGGAATAGCTGTTGAGTCTTCATTATTTGCCTTAGGGTGTTTATACTTCAATCAAATGAAACCTCGAGAAGCCTTCTTCTTGAGTTATCCTTGGTCCTTGGCAGGACTGTTTCACACCTACTCTTAATTATTTCTATCACCTTAGAGTTGACTCAAAGTCATTATTTTTTATTGTGTGGGCAGGGAGAATTTGGAGAATAAGATAATCATAACATAACCTATTCCATTATCTTCCCACGGTCTTTCCCCCTTAAGTGTGGATGACTCCCCAGGCTCCACCTTTGACCAATTTTAATCTATATTGTTGGAATCAGTGGCCTTACTGACACTTCTCTCATTATCCCATGCATCATATATATTTGTGTACACCTCCCTTTTCTATTCAATACAACTGAAGGTAATTGAGGACAGAGACCATGTTGGTTTTGTTGTCTTATGTCCAGTGGCTTGCATATAATAAGTACTTAATTAGTATTTGTTGAGAGAAACCAAACTGAAAGAAAGTTTTGTGTTGTATCTCTCTTTGACCCTCAGTACCTAGCACATTTGGATGGCAAATAGAAATTGCTCAACAGATTTTGTTGAATGAATAATTGAATAAATGGAGCCATATAAATTGTCATAACTTCTAAAGTAAAGGAAATTATTGATCTTGGACAAGATATAAATTATCTTTAAAAACAACCTCAATAGGATACTATGTATACAAAATTATGGATGGGATTATCCATTCTCTCAGATAACAACCAAAGAATTAACAAAATTATGCTAATTCTCTCACAAATGTACTAATAAATGCAGAATGATAGTTATTACAGTAGGTTGCAAAATGTAAATAATGCATATAATGGTCTACATTTGGCTTTCTATATCATTCAAACTTATCTCTTGGAAGAGAACAATTCAATTTGCTGACCCACATTTAGAATCTAAAAAAAGAACAATAACCTATTCAATGGGTAAACTGATCATTTTGTGATGTTTTAGTGTCATTTGATGTGCATTAAAACTCTGATGTAGCATAAGGGTTCCCTGGAGAGACAGCTATGACAGAAATTAGTAAATTAAGAAAAAGAAGGTTGATTGGCAATTCAGTCATTTGGCAAACCACTTAATTTCATTTGCTGCCAACTTTCAGACAAGAAGCACATACACAACCACAGAAGACAGGATTACTGCCTAATATTTTTCAAAGTGCTTAAGTATTACCACTTATCAGTGATTGCCTCTTTGCATATTTGTAATAAAACAAACAAAATGCAACTTATTGGCAGTGGATTTAGGATTTTAAAAAACAAATTAGATATTTATTCCCCCAATGATTAATTATATCATTCTTCCCAGTCAGAGTAAATTAAATTAAGACAATTATACATCTGTAGTCAAAATTTATATTAATGGCTGGGTTATTAACATATGGTATGAATAAAATTTCCCATAAAATAAGTTTTATTATAATAAGCATTGCCCTATACCTCTCATCCCCTTCTTAGTTCAATTCTTTGAGAAAATCATCTACAATTGGTGCCTCCACTTTCTCTCCTCTTACTTTTCTCTAAATCCCTTGCAATTTGAATTCTTCCTTAATCCTTTGAAACTCCTCCAAAGTCATCAATCATTTCTTAATTGCCAAATCTAATGGCCTTTTCTCAGTCCCTCATACTTTTTGATCTCTCTATAGCTTTTGACATTGATTACCCTCTTCTACTGAACATTCTCTTCTCTATAAAGAATAGCGGCTGTGTGAGTGGAGAGAGGTAAGATAAGAGGTACTATGAAGGTAGAAATGATAAAACCTGGAAATAGATTGGATATGCATATGAAGTTATTTCAAGAGAGTAGTAACACTACTCTTCCCCTCCTTTTCCTTCTGATTGCTCTTGGACAGTCTTTTGTTAGCTCTTCAGACAGGGCACTTCTGTGGGTGTTCCCAAAGGTCTCCTTTCTTTTTTTCCCCATCTATAATATCTCACTTAATGATCTTATCGGTTCTCAAAAAATTGATTATTGCCTTATGTAGATGATTTATATATCCAGCTCTAACCTTTCTCCTGAGTTTCAGTTTCAAATGTGCAACCACTTCTAGGACATCTTGAACTGAATGTCTCATAGGCATCTCAAAATGAACATATCCAAAACAGAATCCAACTCCTCCTTTTATGTGAAGTGCCCGAAGACTTATCCCAATAAATGAGTCTGAACCAACAATGCAAGATGCAAAGGGACTTTATTATCTTAGTTTAAACTAAAGGTCTCACATTGAAAGGCTGATGTGTGACCACGAGTTGTGCTGAGCTGGGTTTTTATAGAGTGGTAGGCAGCAAGGGGGATGTCTTCAAAGAAGGCGTTTCTTCATATAAGGGGGGGAAGTCTGAAAGGTAGGTGATCCAGCAGGGGAGAGGTCTGGAAAGTAGGCGCTCCTTCAGATAAGGGGAGGGGGGAGGTCTGGAAGGAAGGCACTCCTTCAGATAAGGGGGAGAGGTCTGGAAACCAAAGGTCTGTAAGTTGGAAATTCCTACAGACAAGCCTGTTTCACTATAATGTCATACAGGGGTCTGGATTTTTAATTCTGACTCTTTCTAGGTTCCACATATGAAATTCTCTGTTTCTATCAGAGGTTACCCTAAACTCCCAGTCATCCAGACTAAAAAACATGTTACCATATGTGACTCCTCTCTTGTACTTCCTCCACATTTTCAATCTGTTGACGTGATGTCATTTTTACCTTCACATCATTTTTCAACTATATCCCCTTCTTTCCCCTCACAGTCTCCTCATGCTATTCTAAGTTCACATCTCCCAAAGGAGGAAATTTTCTATACTATTGCAATAGCCTTCTACTTGATTTCCCTTTTTTAAGTCACTCCCTACCTAGTCTATTTTCTAGTAAGCCAATGAAGTGTTTTTCCTAAATTTAGTGCAGATCTTATCATGTTACCTCCCAACTCAGTAAACCCTAGTTGCTCTCTATTACCTCCAGGAATAAATATAAACCCTTCTCCTCCACACATTTTGACATCTTCTTGTTTTTTCTTGCACAGTTCACCCTATCTTCCTGTTCCATGTATTTTTAGTAGCTATATATCATTCATGACTGAAATGATGTATAGTCCTTCAAGATTCAGTTTAAATCCTATCTTCTGCAAGATGTCTTTCCTGGACCCCCATTATTAGTGCATTCCCTCTTAGATTATTTGCTGTCTAGTAAGCCTCTTCCACTACAATGTGAGATCCCTGAGAGCAGCAACAGGCATGTTTTTTTTTTTTTTACTTTCTTTGTAACCCTAGGGCTTAACAGAGTGTCTAGCACATAGAAATGTAAATATTAAAATTAATATACAATAACTATTATATTTTATAAAGTTTATTAATAATAACTAAAGTAAAAAAAGCTAGCCAACCAAGCCACAGTGGGGGAGGAGGGAGGAAAAAGACAATGAGAGGGAGGAGTTACAGAACTATATAAACAATACATGAAGATGCAAATGTGGAGGAAGGGAAAGGGAGGCTGGGAGATGAAAGGAATTCTGGGGAACATAGTTCTAAAGGTACAAAATTTCCACTTATACATTAAGAACTTAATAAATGCTTCTTGACTGACTGAATGATTTTGTAAATATCCGATTAAAAATGCCATCCAAAAAGGCATTCTTGCCACTATTCAATATTGCTTCCTTTATATTTAAAAAAACTAAATCAATCAATTATTGAATTTCTAACAATCATCAAATTAGTAGACTGTAATTGTTTTAACAAGAGGCAGCAAAACCAAGAATACCTGAGTTTGAGTGCCATCTCTAAAATATCCTGGTTGTATGTCTCTGGGAAAGTCACTTATCTTCTCAGAGCTGTAGGTAACTCTCTGACTCTTAAAATGCAGAGAAGTTGCCAATTTCTATTAGGAGAATGTTCTAAAATGTCCTTATGCAAATGAAGTAACATATATGCAATTAGTCCCTATCGCTAATGGTTTTGATGATTTTTTTTCAATTAATGTAACATACCACTCGAACTTGATAATGAATTAAAGAGATATTTAAAATATAATAATCATGACAGCTAGATATCTCAGTGGCTAGAAAGTCAGGCCTGGAGAAAGGAGGTTCTGGGTTCAAATCTGTCTTCAGATACTTTGTAAATATGTAAACCTGGGCAAGTCACTTAACCCCAATTGCCTATTGTTCTTTATTGTTCTTCTGCCTTGGAACCAGTACTTAATATCTATTCTAACACAGAAGGTAGGGGCTTAAAAAATAAATAAAATGTAACAATCAGTGCTGGATAGAAAATGTAAATATAAGAATTATTAAGTAATTTTTTTCCATTTTCTATTCAACAAGAACTTATTTTCTCTTATTCTCATCATCCTCCCATCAATGAAAAAAAGAAAGAAAAATAAAATTCTTCTATCAAATAGGTATAGTCAAACAAAACAAATTCCTATGTTAATTATGTCCAAAAATGTATATCTCATTCTACATTTTGAATCCATACCTTCTCTGCAAAGGTAGCATGTTTCATCATTGATCTTCAGGAGTTTTGGTTGGTTATTACATAAATCAAAGTTCTTACGTCTTTTAGAGTTGGTTATCTTTAGGATGTTGTTGTTTTATAAATTGCTCTGATGGTTCTACTCATTTCACTCTACATTAGTTTCAACCCAGGACTCTCTGAAATTTTCCATTTTGTCATTTCATAGAACAACAATAGTACACCATTGTGTTTTATATGCCAAAATTTGTTCAGTTATTCCACAACTGCCATCAGTACCCTATTGCTTTCTAAGTTTTAGATACCAAGAAATAAGCTGTTATAAATATTTTTGTACATAAAGACATTTTCCTTCTTTCTTAGATAACTTTCAGATATGAGCCTAGTAGTGATATTGCTGGATCAAAGGGTGTGACCAATTTAGTAATTTTTGGGGCATGGTTCCAAATTGCTTTCCAGAATAACTCAACCATTTCACAGTTACAGAAGACTGAAACTTGATAGATATTAAACACAGTTTTTTTAAAAAAATAACATTTCCTCTATGCCTGGAGAATTAAATTGAAACAAAAAAAATTAAATTGTCTCTTTGAATTAAATGTGCTAACAGCCCTTAAGAAGTACAGAAACTTGCCAACTAAACTACTAACAATGATTTACTATTTTTAGAATTCTTGTTAATCAATTGGTCATCTTTGAACATTAAAAAAGAAAAAGCTGCAACCCTGGTAGACAGTGGTCTTATCATGTGGTCCATTTATATACATTCTCATTTTGTTCATTTCCTTTTCCTTTTATTAAGCAGGTACTAAGTAAATGTTTCCTGCTATTGTTAGTCCACTAAGTTAATATTTAAAGGATTCAGCCTATTTATATATGAGCTAGTTTCTAAATGAGGTCACATCATCTATATAGGTATGGATTTGCCTATCTTGCAGTTAGAATTATTGAACATTTGAGAATAAATGATTTTTAGAGCAATGATGGAATACCATACATGAAGACTATATCTTTTGGTTTGAGATCAACAGCAAAAGGAACAATAAAGCCTAATAAGAAAAAAATCATAGACTCTCTAGTTAAACCAATGTTGCATTTAGCTACCAGCAAAAATTACACAATGTCTAACAACTGTCTCACCTAGAAATATGAAAGAAATCATTTTTAGATTTATTTATACTATATAATATCTGGGAGCAGGACAGACAAATCATTGTACTTTGTTTTTCATGGAAAAAGTCATTAGGTCCAATATATCCCACAAATTCCTCAGAGTTTTTGATATTACTTTGATAATATTAAAAATGGAGGAAGGAAAAAAAGAAGAAAGAATATGGTTTAGTAAGTTTCTGATAGTCATCAGAGAAAACACATAAGTGTTTTGCAAACTTTACAGCACTATACATACATTGACTATGATCATTATTATTTTTAAACCATTGTATCTAAGTATCATTAAGATTTCTCAGACTAAGGGGTAGAGAAAAGATGGTAGAGTATAGGCAACAAACAATCCAAATGCACTCTCCCTACATTCTCCTCCAAACAACTTTAAAATTACTCTTCAAATTAAATTTTTCAGTGACAGAGCCAATAAAAGGTCAAAGAGGGATTTTTTTTCCAGCTTAAGAAAACTTAGGAGGTCAGCAGGAGAGGACTGTAACACTGGTATGGGAGACATCCTAGAGCTTGGCAACAGTACCAGTAGTGGGCCTTGGAGGTGGTTATGACAACTACAGCAAAAGCAACAGCAGCTTTAGGAATTCTCAGACTAGAGATGGAAAAGAGATCTGACAACTAGTCTGAAACAGATTGCAGGGGACGCTTTGTTGGCACTGGGTGCAGCCGGCACCCATTGGCAACTCTATTGCCCATAAACAGCTCTAAGTCATTGTTCTAGGATGGAAAGAAGTACTTGTGGTTGGTCATGAAGGAGTATAGGCCCTGATCACAGTTCCAAGGTCAAGAATAATGCTAGCACTTGCAGCTGCAGGAGCAGGGGTTCTTCATGGATAAAATGCAGCATTGATTAGGAGAGCAATAACAGTATCTTTTCCTGAATGGTATCATCTTGGAAGCACTGAAAGCTTTCATACCTCTGGAACTAGCTCTGAAAACACTAGCAGAAAAAACCTGAAGTTTGGCATAGTGCCTCTTCACCCCACTGTTAAAGAGCCCAACTTTAATATAAAGTTCAAACTCAAGATATTGGCTAGAAAAATAAGCAAACAACAAATAAAGAACTTGACCATAAAACCTACTACGGTGGCAAGGAAGATCAAGATATAAACTAATAAGAAGACAATAATGTGGAAACAACAATAAGTCTCAATGAAAAGTGGTAATAGGATACATTTCCAGCAAGAATCCTGGAAGAGTTTTTAAAAAGAGAGATAAAGGTCAATGGAAAAATTAGGGAAAGAAATGAGAGTGATGCAAGAAAATTACGAAAACAAAATTAACAGGTGTTTAAATGGAATTAGTTCATCCTTGTGCTAAGAAGGCACAAGGTCATGGAGACCAACCAACCAATCCCAATGGGTTTGAAGAGAAAACTACACAGTGCCAAGGTGCACAAGGTCAAAAAGACCATACAAATACAAAATACAAATAGAAAAAGACCATACAAATATAGGTGGGATTGAGGAACTCCCATGCCAATACTAAGGACTTGAACTCAGTGTAAGACTCGAAGTTGCGACGTTTAACATATGTTAAGATGTAGGACTCTTCGAACTACACTGCTGGCCAGGTACCGAAGGTTGGTCATCATCCTGGCTCACCCCTATATTCCTGAGAGTGAAGGTAAATCAGACCAGGGAATGACAGACACTTCCCTTGCACATAAATCTGGTCTTTTTTCTCTCTTATAGAATGGCAACTTCCTGTAGTATTGGCTGCCAATGGGTAAATGCAGTATTAGTGCATTTTGTTCTACAGACTAACTAGTAGGATGGAAATTATATTAATTGGACCCTAATACAAGGGCCTGTTATGAATTTATTTTTGTTTATTCAGAAATTTTATATACATAGATTTTGATATTTTGATTCTGATTTTAAATTTTTTCTTTCTCCCAAAGTTTCATTTTTCTTCTATTTGCTTTTCTTTTTATGTTTTTGTTTTTTTCTTTTGAATTGACTCATACACCCCCATAACTCAACCATGTATCCTGATCTGATCTGGGTGTTTCTTTTTTTAAATACCTTCTTCAGGGGGGATTGTATTTTTATAAAATCCAAGATTTAAATTTTTGTCCGAGAAAAATTCTCAGGGAAAGAAGTTTGCTGACTCCTTAATCCAGAGAATGAACTGTTTGCAGAAGGATGACTGAAGAATCTACATTGTATTAAGAGATCCAGAATGAACTTTGGGGTACAATTGATTGAACTGATGGAGTTTGAACAGTTACTTTGAATGTACATTTTTATGCCAACAGGGGACTGCCCCCAATTGTTTGTTTTTTTTTAAACCCTTACCTTCCACCTTAGAATCAATACTGTGTAATGGTTCCAAGGCAGAAGAGTGGTAAGGGTAGGCAATGGGGGTCAAGTGACTTGCCCAGGGTCACACAGCTGGGAAGTATCTGAGGCCAGATTTGAACCCGTCTCTAGGCCTGGTTCTCACTCCACTGAGCTACCCAGCTGCCCCCATCCCCAATTGGTTTTTTGTCAATGCACCTAGAAAAACATTGGTTTTGCTTTCCTTCTCTTCCATTTCCCTCTTATCTCTAACTATTGTAGTTAGAAGACCTTTGTGGGCACAAGATGATTATGTAAAGTGATCACTTGGGGGTGACTAGGCACCCAAGAATCATCAGGGGGGATTGTGTAAATGGAATTAGTTCATCCTCATTCATTGTTTAGATTCTAGCCATCAGAAATAATGTCACCCCACCCAATTTAGAATTAAGTGGGGAGGGGAAAGTCTGTTACCCACACGTGATAGTGAGTAACAAATCAAAAACAAGGGACTGCCCTTTGGGCAGACCAAAACAGTGTTGAGGCTGCCATTTGTCCACTTGAAATTGGAGGTGGATGCAGGAAGTGATGAAAGATGCTGTCTTTTAAATATGATGGTAACTTCCTGTGGAGGCAGTTGGTGTTTTGAACTTGGTGTAGAAGGATCTCCAGTGGGACCTCTGACTGCTTCCCTTTGAATTGTCACGTGGGTAAGTTAGGCTGACTCTCTCTCTTCCCTTGGCATTTCTGGAGGCTCTAGCCTTAAGGAGGCCTCTCTTACCTCTCTAATTGTAAAAGGCCTTGTGGCTAGAAGCCTTGTTTAATTAACCTCTGTGTCCCTCTGCTGGGGCATCTAAATTCTTACCTTGTCTGGGCCTCTGGTCCAGGCCAGAGTTTCTCTCTCTCAATTGCCCTACCTTCAACCTTCCTAATTGTAAATACATCACCGTAAAGTCATCCTGACTTGGGTCTATTTTATTTGAAATTGAGTTAATTGATTTCTGGAGACCATACCTTAAATATCTAGTTTTCCCCTCTTACACCGGTTAGTAAAAGATACACAAAAATTCACTAAAGATCTCTTAAAAATTTTTTAAGTATTTTATTTAATTGATTAGTTAAGAAAATGTTTCCATGGCTACATAATTCATGTTCTTTCCCTCCCTTCCTTCAACCTCTCTCCCATAGCTGATGCACAATTCCACTGGGTTTTACATGTGTCATTGATCAAGACCTATTACCATATTATTGATATTTGTACTAGGGTGATTGTTTAGAGACTACATCCCCAATCATATCCCCATTGACCCATGTGATCAAGCAGTTGTTTTTCTTCTGTGTTTCTACTACCACAGTTCTTTCTCTGCATGTGGATAGCGTTCTTTCTTATAAGTCCCTCAGAAATGCCTTGGATCATTGCATTGCTGCTATCCATCTCTGTGTATAATGTTCTCCTGGTTCTACTCCTTTCACTCTGCATCAATTTCTGGAGGTCATTCCAGTTCACATGGAATTCCTCCAGTTCATTATTCTGTTTAGCATAATAGTATTCTATCACCAACAGATACCACAATTTGTTTAGCCATTCCCTAATTGAAGGGCATCCCCTCATTTTCCATTTTTTTTTTGCCACCACAAAGAGCATGGCTATTAAAGACCTCTTTGAAAATCAGAATAGGCCAAATAGAAAAGGAGGTACAAAAATCCCCTGAATAAAAAAATTTCCTAAAAAGCAGAATTGGCCAAATGGTGAAAAGGGTTCAAAAGCTCACTGAAGAAAATAATTTCTTAAAAATTAGAATTGGACAAGTGGAAGCTAATGACTCCACAAGACATCAAGAAACAATAAAACAAAGTCAAAAGAATGAAAAAGAGAAGGAAATATTAAATATTTTATTAGAAAAACTGGAAAAAAACTCATATGGAAATAATTGATATAGAAAATAAATCAAGGAGAAAGAATTTAAAAATTAAGAAAAGTATCTAGAATCCATGTTCCAAAAGAACCTAGATATTATATTTCAAAAAATTATCAAGAACTACCTCTAGTTCTTGCCACTCTTCTGTCTTAGATTTGATACCAAGACAGAAGGTTAGAGTTTTTAAAAAAGAAAAGAAAGAAAATTGTTCTCCAAAATTAAAAAAAAAAACCTGCCCAATATCTTAGATCCAGAAGACAAATTAGAAATCCAAAGAATCTACCACTCACCTCCTAAAAGAGATCATGAAATGAAAATGCCCAGGAATATTATAGTCAAATTCCAGAGCTCCCAACTTAAGGAAAAAATATTTCAGCTAACCAGAAAGAAACAATTAAAATATCATGGAACCATGGTTAATATCATACAATATTTAGCAGCTTCCACATAAATGAATGGAGGGCTTGGAATATTATATATAGTTTATTAGTGTACCTATTTTTCCTCATCCCTTCTATCATTAATCATTTCTGATAGGTATGAGGTGGTACCTTTGAGTTGTGTAACTTTCATTTCCCTAATCAATAGATATTTTGAGCATTTTTCATATGATTATAGATGGTTTTGATTTCTTCTTCTGAAAATTGCCAGTTCCTATCATTTGACCACTTATTAATTGGAGAATGGCTCTTATTTTTATAAATTTGATTTGATTCCCTACACATATGTGAAATAACACTTTTATCTGAGAAACTGCTCTTAAACTTTCTAATATTACTTCATTGTCTATGTACCTTTTTAGGAAAATGTAGTTTCCCTCATTATCTTTTTTAATTAAACCCATTTTTGCTTTTGTTTTGTCTAAGATCATAATTGTTTTTTTTACTTCAACTAAAGTAGGGTATCCCTTTTTCTTACTCCTATTAGAAATGACTAAAGCTGGAGGGAAAATAATATCTATCTCCATAAAGAGAACTGATAAACTAAGAGCAAATTTAAATATAATTTTCTTCCTTTATTTTTTTATTTTTGCCTTTTGTGTGATATAGCTAATATGGAAATATATGTTTTATATAATTTCACATGTATGTTTGATATAATTTTACTTGCCTTGTAAAGGTTGTACCCATATTTCTCCAAAGGTGAGCAACAAATTCCATCGAAACAGTCAGGGTGGTAGGTATGAATTGGCTGGTAGGCATAAATTGGTATTTTTTTTTTCACATCTCAAAATATGTAGAAGACACAAACCACTCATAAGAGACCATAAAGAGAAAACATATACATAACTCAAATAGCTTTTCAGCCTTTTCTCTCACTCCCGAATAGAATTGAACCCTTACTCTTAGAAGTTTCATATTTCAGAATTCATGAATTTGTGATTGCTCATTGAAACAACTTCTAAAGTTGTTCTCCCCAAGAAATCTTGCTCCTGGGGCTAAAAGGCTAGATTTCAGAATAATGCTGTCCAAAGAATTTAAATTCCCTTCCTTTACACAATTATAATTTACAAACATTGCTCATAAACCATTCTTTTAGGCAACATGCACTTAAACTACAAATACTACCTTTGCATGTGCTTCTCCTACCAGTTAGTATCAACTCCTCTTGGGAAGCAGAGCTGGGTTGGTGGTAGTTAGTGGTGGTGGTAGAGAAAGCATTGCTATATTTGCTTCACACCAGAAAAGATTCAAGGAAAAAATGAAAAAGACTTGGAGACATTGATAGACAGAAAGGCAATGAGAGAAGGACAGAGAGACAGAGAGAATGCTAGGTTCATAGCTCAATTTTATAGAGGGGTTTTATATTTTCCTCTTCTGATTGGGGAGTTTATCACCAGAAACCCCAGTAGAAGAAGCACTCATGTCAGCAATGTTCTCATTCCAAATCCAGCTCAACCCATCACTAACTCCCAGGACAACTTCCTTATTTCCTGTACCATAACTCCCTATTTACCTTGCTTTTGAGCTCTTTTTTATGTGTTGTCTCCCCCCCCCCATTCAAATGTAAGCTCCTTGAGGAGAGGGACTCTCTTTTTGCTTTTGTTTTTACAGTATTTATATTTCCAGAGCTGCTTCTAGCATAGTAAGTACACGCTTTCTCTATCTATTAATCTCCCCTTAAGACACATTCCATTGTGAGATGCCTCTTAAGCCCTGTAATCACAATATATTTGTGTCACCAACACAAGTCCACAATAGTTTAGGTCCATTAATACCTTGCTTCTTGACACCATCTTCATATTTCTGGAATTTTCTATGTCATTTACCCACTTTCCCTAGTACCACCTGCACCAATGAAAAACAATATTGTATAATAACCCATTTTAACTAAGTGGACTATGTTAAGATTAAAATGGGGACTCAGCCATCATACAACTATTCCCTCCATTTTTAAGATTTAAACTTAAGCAAATGTTTAGTAATAAAGAAGTTCGCCTCCATTCTATAGAAATGTAGAAAGAGTTGAATCCTCCAGGTTAAGGTGACCATTGGATAATTAAAGAGTTTTCTCAGCATGGAGATCTCAGTGGAAATAAATAAGGTCTGATTCAGACTGCTTTTGGGGATTTGGAATTGGTTTGATATTGGAATGAAATGAGAAACTTGTAGACCATTTAGCAGTTGGCTAAAGAAGAATTGCTTTGTATTAATATGGAAAAGATACTTAACATTGATATATTAGTAAATTCAACTGCACAAATGATCCCATCCCACCTCAATGGTCAGAATAGAAAACAAAAGGGCAGAAGAAGGAAGGTAGAATTGGGAGGTCAAGGAATTGTCCTCTCAAGCTTAATTGGGTAAGAACATAGTGCTTGCCACATGCTTCTACTCTATGTTGCCATTTTCTGCCAGTTGAGGTGAGAGAGAGAGAAATTCAAACTCTTTTGGTATAGTCAGTCTGGGAAGCCACAGGAGATAAAACCTGTGTAAAAAATGAATAGAATCACCAATTTAAAATTGTACTAGGATCTCCACCTGTCATAAGTGCTCTTAACTGTAAGGAAGGAACGCACAGAGACAGTTTCCCCAAATAACATTTAAAGATGCGTATTTCCCTTTAAAAGATATCCTATTTGTCAAAGCAACTCATAGGATCTCTAGACCTGAACAAATATATTTTTGCTGGGCCAGGTTTCAATAAACAATTTGATTTTTAAATGAAATATAAAATCATGAGCCTATGTGAAGTCTTCTTATTTATCCATGAAGATTTAAAAGAATTATCTTATACCATTCACCTTTCCATACGAAATAGTGTAAAATAGTTTTAAACAATGAACTATAATGAGTTGAAAAGACCGTCTGAATTTGGATAATAATCCATTAAAATGAACATGACCATTTTGTGTTACAATTCCTAACAGCATACATAAGCATGAATTCCTCCACCCATTGTCCTGGTCATTCCAAATACTATTTGTCAGATATTCCAGGAAAATGGTTCAGCATGGTTTACTTTACTCCTGTACTGTCCCAAGTCCCTCAACATGCCATAAATACCCATAGCTTCCTTTTCAAAAAGTGTTTCCAAAACCATTCTATAGCTGATTCTTAAAAATCAGAATATATTGAACTACCTGTTATCACTTCTTAATAATGCACATTATAAGAAAAACTGAAAATGTTGCCTTTTTTATGTTAATAAATAATTTTATCATACTTTAGAACTTTTTCAGGCTGCTTAGCATGAAAAAGACCCTTCATAGAAGACAATATATTCATTTTCATGAAATAGATCATATAAAAAATTTTGTCGAATCCTATACTGTTTTAAACTGTTTTTTAAAAAAATATCATTTATCATTGTAGGAGTACAAAAAACCAGAAAATAGAAAGTTGACAGTCTTTAAATTGAATAGTGCCACTTTTTAAAAACCTCAGATATGATTAACTATCTTTGTGGAAATTATAATACTAATACATTTATTACTTTATATTATAATACAAGATTATAAGAAAATGAAATCAAATACAATTTACTTTTTGATTGTTCATACAGACTTAAAACAATATTTTCACTATAGCTTCAATATTTCACTATACTTCAATATTTGCACTACAGCTTTTTTTACACTATTTTTTAAAAACCCTTACCTTCTGTCTTGAAAATATTGGAGTGAATTAAGTATTGGGGCTAAATAGGATCTGGGTAAAGAGGAATAGGGTAAGAATAGTGCAGGGTTACCTTTAGGAGACAGTTGGAATCCTAAGGAGAATTCCTTAGGAGAACACTTAGGAGATACTGTGTATCTGTTCCAAGGCAAAAGAATGGTAAGGGATAGGCAAATGAGGTTAAGTGACTTGCCCAGGGTCACACAGCTGGGAAGTGTCCGAGGTCAGATTTAAACCTAGGACTTCCTATTTCAAAACCTGGTTCTCTATCCACTAAGCCATCAAGCTGTCTCTTTTTGTCTAATTCTTAATGAAAGTTTAAATATCAACACACATAAAAATTGAAATTAAAATATTCTTGCTTACATACATAGCCTCTAATGTAACATTATATAATCAAAGAACCCATCCTATACAATGTAAACTAGTGCACATGTATTTTGCTGGCAACTGTTAATCTTCCCCTTCTCTAGATGGGAAAAAATATACAAATATAAGTTTATTACAGTTATAGTCATGATATTAATGATGCATTTTAAAAGCAACTTTTGTGGCATAGAAAGAAGCATAGGATTTTTAATCTATCTTTTCTTTAACTTTTGTGGTCTAAAAGGAATGTACAAGATTTCCATATATAACAGAATTATTTCTTTATCACTCTGGCATAATTTCGTTTATAAGACGTCTTGATAGGATCTTAATCTTTGTTTGGGTATTTTTTTTTTCACTTGAGGTCTGAACCTATCCTTGATCATAATAAAACTTAGTTTTTTTTAACCTCTATCATTTGAGGTAGATCAATTTTGGCAGCAATCACCTACCACATGAGCTCAAAAAGGAAATATTTCTCCCATAGCAAGTCTATACTCTATACTCTAAAAATACATTATCCTTACCAAGTATACAATATCAAAGATGAATTGCTTCTTAGCAACGTATGGGCTACAAGATGTATAATTTGTTTTAAGGTAAGTAGAAATAAATAAGAACTTAATATATAATCTTGTTCAGGAACAGGTGGAACAAAATGAATCTTTTATTGTGTTAACTATTCATGTCTCCTTTCTCACTTGGTAGCTATCTGGAAGTTCACTTTGCCTAGCATATCATATTCATAAAGAAGACTAAATCAATCTACTTTTAGTTTTCCCTCTTTCTATCATTTCTACCGAAAGTCAAAGGAAAATTGATGCAGCAGCCAAATTTCATGATGACCCTATGGCCTTAACAAAAAGCTTATAGCAGCATCCCTACTGGACTGAATTTTAGCCATAGAATATTAATTTGTAGACTTAAAAACATATATGTGTGTATATATATATATATATATATATATATATATATAGAGAGAGAGAGAGAGAGAGAGAGAGAGAGAGTGAGAGAGAGAGAGAAAGAGAGAGAGAGAGAGAGAGAGAGAGAGAGAGATGAGGACTTTTGCAGATAGAGAATAAAAGTACCCCTTGCTTAAAAGAAGAATCTGATTTGTTCCAACTTAACAATTACTTAGAAAGTATCTGTGATGTACAGGACACAAATATGAATATATGAAATAATTTTTGCCTTCAGGGAGCTTTCATTCCACTGAGAGACTTAAACACGCACACATATATATAAATAGATGCAAAGTATATTTAAGATAATTTAAGAAATTGGGTGGTAAGAAAGCACTACTGGGGGGTGGATGTCAAAACAACATAATGTAAGGTCTCAGTCATAATGGAAAACAAAGAATTCTGAGGAATGTGGAGAATAATTACATGCTTGTTGTCCAAGTTTTCATTTTGTATTAGTGCTTATATTACATTAAAAAAATTAACAAACACCTTAATTTTATTTTTTATTTAAATATCCTTTTTTAATTATCCTTTATTATTGTTATCCTTTGTTTAAAAGGAAGAGGCCTGGTTTTTTTTTTCCATATGAACATTGAGATTGTGACTATGACAACCACAAGAACAAAGAGCCGGGAGCCCTCTTATGATAGCTTTGATTGGTTTCTGACTAATGTCCTCTGTTTATCATTAAAGCATCCCCTTTATTGAACTACCTATTAAAGTGGTTTTCCTTAGAGCCTGGTTGAAGAAATGGTCTGATTACCATTAGAATATGGCCTGCATTTGTTTAACCAAGAAAGAAAAACAGTCAGGGCAGTGCTTGTTATAAAAGGGTAGAATTGGGGGAAACACTAATGTTATCCCTGGGAATTGGGACTAAAATTTTCTTTCCCTTCTTGCTGGTGACTAGCACCTAATTCTAAACAGAAAAGTGAACCCAGCTATTCTACATACAAAGTATTGTTTCCTATTATCTCAAACTTTAATATCTGATACCTGAGCCTAGGGTATATTAAATCACTTCAAGAAGTGTCATGAAATTTTCAGCAACAACAATAATTCACTTTAATTAAAAAATTTTATGCCATATATAACATTTGGGGGAAGACAGGATGTCATGAAACCAAACAATAGTGTCATGGTTCCACAAAAGTTGTAAATCACTATCCTAAGGCCCTGAGTTAATATGGATTTATAGATGAAGAACAAATTAATAACTGTGTGGTTATAGCTCAGTCAATCTTTGGCTGAGAGGATTCTTTTCTGTACGCATGTACACAGACATGTACAATATTTCTACATAGACTATAATTGACTGTCTCCTTTTTTTTCTTTCCAGGAGGACAAACTCTTGACTTAATCTCTTCCTTTCTTCAACATTTCAAAATATATCATTTCCTTGGTGCAATTTCTCCCTATTCTAACACAAAGTATGGCTTAGAAGGTGAGAGTAAACAAAGTCAAAAGAATTCATCACTTGGTGGCCAACTTTTTGGTGAAGAGCCTCTACCACTTTAGGTAGGCTAGTCAAAGATTGACAGAGGTTGTCCATTGCTCATCCTTAAAGTTTTTACAACTCAAATAGGGCCTGCCAGAACTTATGCTCTATTACAGTAATCTTTGAGTACTCTAGGCCAGCTCTACCCTTCAATGAGATATTGGAGTAGGCCTTTGATGTAGGTATCTCTTATTTAGTGTCAGTAAAATTAAAAAAATAATGTTAAAAAAAGGGATCACATAGATGCTCTAGGGAAATAGTGAGTTGTTAAAAGGTCCTCTGCCTCCAAATGATATGTTTTTTAGTATTATATTCATTTGAGAATGGACATGTTGAAATTTTCTTTGATATAAGATATTTTCAAATTATTCGCTATGCCCTAACTCTTAGAATTCTGGAAAGATAAGAAGATTTATTCTTAATTAGAAGTTGAGGAGAAAATAATATTTTTAGACACCAACTCAGAAATAAAAGTAAATGGTTACTGTGTATCGTAATGATTAGATGGGGAAAAGCTTAAACAGTTTCCACTGCTCTCAAAAGATTTGCTCTTTCTAAGAAAAAGTCTTAGTTCATATAATACCATTCAAAGAACTCTGTTGATCCAGAATTAGATCCACCAGTATTTTGATGTATTCTGCTGGCATAGCAAAGCCTATGGACAACTTGTAATTGCCTAGGAGCCCCAAAGATTATGGATCGATCACGTAGATTGCCAGTCAAGCCAAGTAGCAAGCTTGGGAATAAGAAGCAAGGCTTGGGATCTAGTTGTACTAAAGCAAAATAGCTAATTGTTTGATTGGAAGGGAGAAAAAAACTGAATGAAGTGAGAAAAGTTATTGAGTGTACTTAGTGAGCTGCATCATTTATATATGACAATAGAAAGTTTTTTTTTTAATAATGAGGCTAATTAGGAAGAGAATATGGGCATGAATAAGAGCTTTGATTAGTGAGCTAGCTCAATTGTTGGAAAAGTGGCCCCAAAGTAAATAAGCAATCATAAAAACATAAAATATTTATTTTTCTTCCTACCTGTAAAAGGGCAAGCACAAAATTGCCCTATACACTTCTGGGTGACTCTGTGTGCTACTAGCTTAGTACATGGATACCTTGGGAATAACAAACTAGCTACTTGTGACTCTCCACTAAAGGACTTGGAGATCTTGGGGATGATAAAACAGTCACTTTATCCACCACCAAGAAGGAAAACTCTATGTGTTGGTAGCCCTTTGAGAAGGGAGTGACTCTCTCTTTTCCTTTAATAGAAATTCTGATGATTTATGTTGCTTCATCTTGTATCCTGCAATTTTGCTTAAGTTTTAATTACTTCTATTAGTTTTTGGTTAATTCTCTGGAGTTCTCTTTGTATATCATCACATGATCTGCAAAGAATGTTTGGTTTCCTCATTGGGCCTATGCTAATTTTTTCAATTTCTCTTTCTGCTCTTATTGCTATTGCTAGCATTTCTAATACAATATTAAATAATAGTGGTGGTAATGGATATCCTTGCTTGATCTCTGATTTTATTGGAAGAGTTCTAGTTTATCCCCAATGTAAACAATGCATTCTTATGATTTTAGGTAGATGTGGTTTATTACTTTAAGGAATGCTCCTTTTATTCCAATATTTTCTAATGCTTTTTTTTTTTATTAGGAATGGGTATTGTCTCTCTTCCTTTAACCCTGCAGGTAGCATCATCCAACCTTTCCATAAATGGAAAGGATGGTTGGTCTCTCTCCACCTCAAAGTATGTTGACTGCTTTTGCCAACTCCCATATGGCAGCTAGCACAGGGTAACCAATTAAGTGAGCTTGAGCAGCCTCTGTTTTCTGCTTCCCTTATCCTAAGTCCCTGAATATTGATTTCAAAATGGATATGTTTAGGATTAGAAGTGACCTTGGTCTCGATTTCTAGACACTATCTTTGGTGATGGTGGAAATTGCAGAGCTGAGGAGAAGCTTGAGATGCCCATTCAGTAATTCTAGAAAATGCTCTCTATTTTGAAGGTTTTAAGTCTTGGCCCCCCTACAGAGTATACTGCTGCTTGATTAGGTTTTTTTCTTTTTCTTGCAATGAGTGCTTTTGAAAGACTTTTGTGATGGGCATTTATTTAGTGTGAATGAAAAAAAAAAGTCTATCCAATATTTGATTTACCATATACATTGGGTACTTGGAACTTTCCTCTTTGAAGAAATTCTAGAAATGAAATACAACATAAGCTTTAAGTAATTGTCCCCTTAAGTTGCAGAGGTGGGAGTATAATAAGCCAGATGGTGAGGAAAAGGAATCTGATTCCTCTTCCCAGTGGTCAGACAAACCCAAGAATTGATCTAGTTATCTTATATGTAAGTTCAGGGTAGATAGGCTCCTTAGTGAAGAAGGAGAGGGTGCAATGCTCATGTCCTTTTGGATCCAGCAATGGTTTTTAATTATCAGACAAGAGTAAAGATTTTTTCCTAAAAGGGAAAAATATTTCAGAATGAAAAGAGACCAATTAATTTTCATAGGGTTGTGTTCAAAGTAGACAGAATGCTGAACTTGGAGTCAGGTAGATCTGACTTCAAATCCAGTCTTAAACACTTACTATCTATGTGACTTTTTGCTAGTAAATTAACTACTATCTGCTTTAGTTTCTTCATATAGAAAATGGGAATAATATCATCTACTTCCCAGGGATTTTGTGAGGCTCAAATGAGATAATTCTTGTAAAGTGCTTAGCACAGTACCTAGTACATAATAAGCACTACATAAATAAGAACTAATATTATATCACAAAATTTTAAAACTATTTTGATAACTATATTCCAATATTTTTTTTCCTTTGTAATCCCAGGTATTTCATTTTGTATATTTGAAAACATTATTCTGAGAAGAATATTAAAAAAAATTTTTTATTTAGAATATTTTCCCATGGTTACATGTTCTCCCCCCACCTTTCCCCCCATTTCCCAAAACTGACAAGCAGTTCCACTGGGTTATATATGTATCATTGTTCAAAACCTATTTCCATGTTATTCATATTTGCAAGTAGAGTGATCTTTTAACATCAAAACCCTAATCATATCCCTATTTAAATGTGATCAATCATATGTTTTTCTTCTGCATTTGAGAATATGTTCAACAAAAGTGGGATTCATAATTATTCTCTAGATCTAATAGTTCTCAGTTCTAATGTAATTATTTGTCCTCCTTTCATGCTGCTACCCAATCTCAACCTATTTATTTATAGACCTATTCTTGTTAAGTGAGAATGCCATGTAAAATACATTTGAATGCTTCTTTCATGAACTTAATTGATGGAATTACTCAGATATAGCAGACCATCCTTTGATATAAAAGAATTTTTGTTTTGTTCACAAAATTTTTACTGATCTATTTTAAATTCAAAGAAGGAATACAATGTTCATTAGAAATATTCAACAAAACAGATCATGAAAAAAGACAAACACAACTTCAATAAATTCTTCAGATAGAACTTGCTGGAGTCAGATGGGAAGATCCTTAAGTCCTGTCTGTGACAAAGGGATGCCCTGCTTGGATACATTGATGAAAGGCAAAGAAAGTAAAATCAAGAGGATAACATCCACAATGACCACAATAATGGAAAAGAAAGCAATACTAAAATATATAAGAATTCAGAGTAATATAATGACTAATCTTCATTTCAAAGGATTGATGATGGAGCATCATAAACCTAGTGATGAATTTCCCTTTTTGGTGGTAAAAAATGTTACATATGTTTTATGATATGCTCAATGTATTTGTTTTGCTTTTCTGTTTTTCTTTGTTTGAAAGGCAAGTTTTATAGGGATGGAGTATTAGAAAAATGATATTGCTATTAATAAAGAATCAAGAAAACATTTAATATAAAAGTTAGTCTTTATCAGTAGTATTTTCCCAGACCCTGTATATCCAAAGGCAAAGCACAGTCTGCTCTGAGTCTCTATTTCTTGCTTTAAAAGCAAAAGAAGTAGGATACATTTTTTAAATGCCTTTAGCAATTAGAAAGCTAATAATGGAGGATCTAAGCACAGCTCAAAGAGTATAAAACTTCTCAAGTGGAAGGATTAGTGGCTAAAAAAGACCTCTGCTGAAATACCGAAGCTTTTGAACTCCTAAGCTCTAAGAAAACTCTTGAGGTCTGGTAAAATTTTACTTGGTAAACCAAGGTTCAGATATCTGTCCAGGAAATTTTTGTCTTCTAAGTCTAGAAAATAGGGAGAAAATTCTAAAAATTTTACTTGTTTCAAAATTGTCATCAATTATTCTCATACTCATCAGCTTTATGACAGGACTCTTTTTGTAGCAACCCCAAATTAGAAACTAAGGGACTATTCCCTTATTGGAAAATAACTAAACAAACTGTGGTATGTGAATGTAATGGAAATACTATTGAGTCATAAGAAATGATGAAGTGAATAATTCCAGAGGAAATTGGAAAAACCCTTATGGAATTGATACAGAGCAAAATAAACAGAACTAGGATAATCTGTCCAATGATAATGTTATTTCTTTGAATGACTTTAGAACCCTGATCAACACAATGAAACACCATAGTCCAAAAGAATAAAGATGAAAAATACTACTCACTTTCTGTCAGTGAGGTGATGAACTTAAAATGCAGAAAGAAACATTCATTTTCAGATATGGCTAATTACTAATAATTTAGTAATGTTTTATTTTTTCCAATTATATGTAAAAACAATTATTGGAATTCATTTCTAGACATTTTGAGTTCCAAATTTGGATTCTTACTTTTGTCATGAATAAGGTGACTATAATCTTTTACAACTATTTATTGTATGTTTGTACTGTTGCACTACTTTTCTATTTCTTAGCCATTACCAGATAGTTTGGGTTGCTACTGTTTTGTAATATAGTTCAAAATCTGGCACTACAAAACCTCCCTGCTTTATTTTTTTCATCAATTCTTTTGATATTCTTGACCTTTTGTTTTTCCAAATAACTTTTATTATTTTTTCTAGTTTAATAAAATAAATTTTTATGAAAAGTGAAACAAATAGAACCAAGAGAATATTATATACAGCACAGAAATATTGTTTGAAGAATGACTTGAATGATCACTCTGACCTGAAGGTTTCTCTGCTTTGCTTGAAGTTGTCTGAAAGGCTGGAGTGGTTGTTCTGTGGTTGTTATTGGTAATTCAAATCAAGGTTGAATGAATTTGGGGTGGAGGTGGCTTCTAGGCAGAATGCAAGGAGGTCATTCAAGCAAATGACCCTCTCCATATGCCTGTGCCTGCAGAGGGAAACATGTTTACAGAAGCTTTGGTCACAGCAAGGGTCATCTTTGATTCTGGGTACCAGGTGATGGAGAATAAAGACACTCTTTGTTACTGCACTCCCTGAACTAGTTAAAATAACATTCAGGCATCTTGGTCATAACATATTCATGCAGGAGTCTGATCTCCTTTCTTGCATAGTTCCTGTAACTGCACACAACAGTGACAGGCTGAGAGTATGCCCACTTTTCCACCAGCAGCTTTCAAAAATAAAATTCCAAGATAGTAGTTCCTAGTTTATCCATGCCAGAGGAGAGGCATGACAATGACAGTGGCTATGTTGCCAGTTTGCAGCTGAACCAAGATCTCCAGGTTGATGTACTTGACAATGCTTACAATGGTCTCTTCTATGGCAGTTGGGGCAGACCTCCCTTCTGACCTAAGAACTTCCTCTTCTTCATTTTCTTCCCATAATAGGGAGAGCACTTTCCTTTAATTCCTGGGCAAATTTACTTTCAAGGCTTACTAAAGAGTCTAGGGTTGCTTTGGGAACTAGTATAGTCCTTCACAATTGAGGATTTAAAGGAGAAACTTGAGACCACTTGTTAAAGACAATGTAGAGGGGACTATTGATCAGGTTTAGGTTGAAGGTCTAAATTAATAAATGATGAAGTACTTATTAAATGATTACTATGAGCAAAATTGGAGAGTAATGGGACAATAAATCTGATTTACAAACATATCTCAGAGGACTATAGAATTATTTATTAAATTTATTTAACATTTTAAAATTTCCTTATTAAAATTTTATTTTTATTAATAAAATTTCTTTATTATATTATAGTCTGAGTGAAATTAGAGAGTAGATGGGCAATAAAGTTGATATACAAACACATCTCAGGGGGTCAAAGATTTAGAACTGAATGATACTTTGGAAAGCCTCTAGCCTGGCCCCCCTCCCCTCATTTTATAGATGAGTTAACTAGGGCACAAAAAGATTAAATTCAGGTTGATAGAGTTAGTAACTATCTGAGGAAGGATTTGAACCCAGGTTTTTCTCCAAGTCCACTATTGCATACTGCCTTTCTTCTGTACCATTTCAATTGATAAAAACCATATCCATTTCTGATGCTGAAACATTCAATGGTTTTAAGGACTTTGGTGATTAAGATTTTTTTTCCCTAATCTTCAGTAGCTTGTGGTTGTGGAGGAAGTAGGGGCTCCAGCTGTATCAGAAGTTGGGGCCATCAATCTGTTGGAGTTTATCTTCAGGACAATAATGGCAGGCAAGAGTAGAGGCAAGTAGTCTGGTGAGCTGAAAGGCACTATGAGGATTCCTTTGGTGGCTCTGGATTGTTGTAGTTTTTACCAACTTTGCTCATGCTACCTCCTGAGCTAGATGGCCTTGGTGAGCTAGATGGGCTAGATAATCTTCAAGTTCCTAGCGTCTGAGATTCTATGCCTCCAAGGCCATTGCATTTTTCAGTTATACTACATTTATATATTCTAGAAATGATGAAAATTATGGTAGTAAATATTAGTGATGTGAATTACATGAATAGCACTAAAAAGATTATTTCTAATTTTTACTAAAATGTTGTTAGACTACAGTCTATTTTTGTTTGTTTTTTTGCTGTTCAAAGATCTTAGGCCCTAGGTTTATATTAATTGCTTTCTAAGGACATGGATTTAATAAGTGAATGGAACTGGCGGGATGTATATGGGCAATTTTAACCTAGAAAGAGGGTGAATACATGAAGGAACCTCCAAAGGTCTCTTTGCTGGCCTTATACATGTCTAACTAGAATTCTATCTTGGAAAGAGAAATAAAATATATACAAAAATCCCTGTAAAAATATCAGTGCAAATAGAGTTGAATTCAGACTCACTAGACTGGAAATCAAAAGACCTGCCTTATAGTTCTGGTTCTACCACTACCTGTAGAGCCTTGAATAAACCACTTCACTGAGCAGGCTTAATATCAACAAATTCCACTCCTGGTGGTGCCACTATTATAAAAAGTGTAATTCATTTGACTCTGAGAAGCTTTTTCATCTTCACATACTTTTTTTGGGTGGGGAATATCTATTGTGTAATTGAAGGTTTTCCACTTTATACCTTTCCAGTATCTGTGTTTTAGGCTCTGTAGACCATAAGCATTTGCCAGATTCATTAGATAATCTTTGTTTAATCTGTAACAAATATGTATAGTAAGTAAAATAAATTCTCTTATTGGCTTTGAACCAAAAGGTATACCTCATTTTTCATTTTGAGTCCATCACCCCTTTGTAAAGAAGTGGCTACCATGCATGATCATTGGTCCTCTAGATCAGAGTTGTTTTAATTTGCATTTGTATTATCAATGGTCATTTGGAGCATTTTTTCACATCGTTGTTTATACATTCCCTTTTATTTTTTTTGAGAAATGTCTAATAATATCTTTTCTTATCTAGAAGGGAATGGTTCTTTTTTCTTATATAATTGAAATCAGTTCTCATATAGTTTGGATATCAGACTTTTATTAGAGAAACTTGCTGGAAAGAGTATTTCCTAGTTACTTATTTAACTTCTAATTTGTCTGGTTTTGTTTGTGCAAAAACTTTTTAATTTTATGCAATCAAAATTGACCATTTACTCTTCTGTGATACTCTATATCCCTTCTTTAGGTCATGAACTACTCCCCTCTAACCATAGCTAGAAAAGGTATTCCTCTTTTTGCTCCTCTTATTTGTTTACATCAAAATCATATATTAATCTGTAACTTAAATTGCTCTGTGCTGTGATCTACTTTCTGTGTGACACATATAGGCTACAGAGGATAAAACTGTGTATGCAACTGTTGACATCAGGAGAAACCTGAGTGCACACTTCATCTGCAGCTCTTGCCATTTGTGTAAGACCATGTATAAGTCATTTAATTCCTCAGAGCCTCTTTTTGCTCCTAAGTATGATGGGGATAATAATAGTTACATTATGAGAATAAAGTTAGATCACTGATATAAAACATCTTATAAATTTTAATGGGCTAGATAAATGTTAGTTATTTTGGGTATCACACACCCCAAAAATTTGTGGGTTGCTAGGGGTAGAGAGTAGGCAGGTGTATAATAATGAATTTTCTCCAAAGACTAATATATCTACTATGATTTCCTCTATTCAGTTTTGTCAATCATAGGATATCTCTCTATCCCCCTTAGAAAGAGCAAGACTGAATTACTCTCTAAAATAACATGCGTATTTTCATGCTGAGTATGATCAACTTAAGTAGAAGTTTCATTTATGAACTTCTGCCCTTCCCCTCTTTGACCCTCTTTAGGATATCTGCTACAGCTACTGTTCTTTGTCTTTTTCCATTATTATTAGTGTGTATGTCTATAGTGAATAAAGAATTCATTTTGATGTGCTAGCAAAAGAAAAAAGTTATTTTAATGCTAAAGCTTAAAATAACTAGATTTCATAAAAAAAAGAAACTTCAAAATTACTACTGGTTCCCAATAGATAAATCTTCTACAAGTGTACTATGTAGACCCACATTGTACTAAAAGACTACCAACCACCTAGAATAGATTCTGCAGTCATCCCTCTTCTACCACAACAGGAAAAAATTGTACTTCATATTTCTCCTTTCAATGTCAGTGTAGTCTAGTTAATAAAGCTTTAGAGTATAAGCTAAAAAAAATCTTGCTGTATTTATGACTCCACTTCTTAAATTTCCCTCAACACCTCTGTTCCTTAGCGCCTCCCTCACAACCATCATCTCGGGAAGCAATTGTTACTCACAGACCAAGCAAGCCAGCTAGCTAAAGAAACAAGACACTGGGAGAGGGAGTAGGGAGAGAAAGACAGTAAGCAGCATATACCAGGTAAGTCAAATCAGCCCTATCACCTTGACCACTATTTGCCTTCAGACCCTGGTGGTCTTTGCTCAAAACCCTGGACCTAAGAGCTTTAGAAATAGCAATATCACTAGCCTAGTACCTCTAGTCATTATTCCGGGAAGCAACTCCTACAGTGATGCAACCTTGGATTGCTCCTGCAGGTGTTAATTGCCATAGCTACCAAAGTCCCAGAAATGAAAGTTCTTCTCACCGAAGTCTTTGGTATTGTCAAATGGTTCAACATTAGAACATGATATGATTTTATCAGTGGAGATGGTGTTAAAAAAGAGGCACTTCATCTCTTTTGCCACAGAACCCTAAGGACCCTGGGACCTTTCCAACTGATTTGCAACTGAACTTTCCATATGTATGGTCTCCACCATTAGAATGTGAACTCCTTGAAAACAGAGACTATCTGAATAAATGTTTCTCATTCTCTCTCCTCCTTCCTTCCCCTTTTTCTTTCTTTCCTTTCCTGCTTTCTTTCCTTCTCTTTTGTTTTATTTATTCCTTTCTCTTCCCTCCTCCCTCTCTCTTCCCTTTTCACTCTATTTCTTTCAATCTAACTCCACTTTTCTATCTCTTCTTATTTGTCTGAAATAAAATAGTTGCTATAAATGGATATTAGGTGCTAGATCAGGGCTAGACTGGAGTGCCAAGAAAAGCACCTTACCAGCTTAAGAATGAGTCCATATGTCACAGGGCTAGAGGAAGTAGTAAGTAACAGAGGTAATCTGAAACAATACCTCTGTGGAATTAGTTAGATCTCTGTTATGAAAGCCACTGGCACCTGTCCTTAATATAAACATAGATTTTTTTACTAGTCCTCTAAGTCAGGGAATATATAGTGGTGGCTAGTGAAATTTCAAGATCTATTCCAAGGACAAGATCAGAGCTAACATTATTATGAACTCTAGAGAAATTTTAACCAAGGGAAATTATGCTAATTGATGTACATAGAACTCCTTGAGGCTATGTTATCATTGACTTTTCCATTGAGAGAAGGAGCCATTTGTAATGCATCTCATATTCTATGTATACCCATGGAACTAGTAAGAGTATGAAAGACATGACGATTTCCAAATGTTTTTGGCATGTATGCCAAGGATAAATATCTTCTGTCTAGATAATAGGGGAAAAATCAGTTGTCCCTTCCTATCATTCCCTCCTCCATCACTAATTTTAATTCTTTGGGGAAACTTTCTCATCAAATTGATCATTCTACTAATTTTACAGATTGGCACCAGGGGACACTGTGACCAGTTGTTTATTCAGTAGTAATGACCAAATTGCTGTTTTGTTTAGTCATTTCTTTCAGTTGTATCCTACTCTATGACCCTTTTTTGGGGTTTTCTTTTTTCCTTTTTTTATCATCATGCGAAACACATTTCCATATTGATCATTTTTATAAGAGCAAAGTCATACATAACCAAAACCCCAAAATAAAACCAAAGATATACAGATGTGAAACATGACTCCAGCAGTTTTTTCTCTGAAGGTGGATAGCATTCTTTGTCATAAGTCCCTCAGAGTTGTCCCAGATCATTGTATTGCTCAGCTAAATCATTCACAGTTGATCATTGTACAATATTGCTGTTACTGTGTACAGTTCTGCTTACTTTTCTCTGCATCAGTTAATGTAGATCTTTGCAGCTTTTTCTGAAACCATCCTGCTTATCATTTCTCATAACATAATAATATTCCATGACTAAAATATACCACAATTTGTTCAGCCATTCCCCAATTGATGGATATCCCCTCAGTTTCCAATTCTTTGCCACCATAAAAAGAGCAGCTATAAATATTTTTGTACAAGTTAAGTCCTTTCTCCTTTTTTATTATCTCTTTGGTATATAGATCCAGTAGAGGTATTATGCTTATGCACAGTTTTATAGCCCTTTGGGCATAGTTCCAAATTGTCCTCCAGAATGTTGAATCAGTTCACAACTCCACCAACAATGTATTAGTGTCTTTTTGGGGTTTTCTTGGCAAGATTCTAGAAAGATTTTCTATTTCTTTCTCTGCCTAATTTCCCAGGTGAGGAATCTGAGGCAAACAGGGTTAAATGGCTTGCCCAGAATCACACAGTTAGTAAGGATTTGACACTAGATTTATTCTTCCATACAACACACAGCTTATGTACAATAATAACATACTAACCAGTTCCAGAAGAAGGGCTGGGAGCCATCAAATTCTCTCTGGCTCTCAGAGAGAAGTCTTATTCTCCTTCATTTTGCCCCATTTGTAGGTGGCAACTTGTCTCCTTAGTCAGTTTGGTTTTTGCTCCAGAAATTCCCTTCCTCATCCTATTCTTGATGTATTTCCTTGATGGATTTCACATGAGGCCATTTGTAAAGCTATAAACTGCATATCAGTCTTTAAACATAATATTAGAAGTAGTTAAAAAAAAAAAAAACAAATCCACCAATGCACTCAGCATAGGCTCAAATGCTATCATGCTCCTGAGACCAAGTCTCACCCCTAATTCATCACGTAAGACAGTGAAGAACTCAATTCTTCCTCCTGCCATTCTTACAGGGAGCTATGAGAGGGTCTGCTAAACTAATGATAAAACCTCTCATTGTCAGTGTGCTGTCTATGGTGGTGACTGAGAAACTCAGAATTTTACTGTTTCTCTTTCTCTTGATGGCATGGACTATGGCTCCACCAACAGTCTGGATCAGGCACAGATTCCTACATCTTAATCCCTAGTCTTTTTCTTATGTCTTCATTTAGTCATGGCTTTGCCCTTTTTTCCACTCAAGCAAGAATGAGAGGAAATATTTCCCTTACAAGACTTAACTAGCTTAGGTTTCTCAGAGCTGTCTAAATGAGGAGGAAAAATCTCATAGGCTTCCATTAGCCAGGTGTTATTTGCCCAAACCTATCATGTTCAGTTCAAATTCCACACCTTTTAAATCATCCCTATCTTTGACCTCTTCCATCATTACCCCAGCTCTAAAGCTTTATGGATGGGCATACAGAGCCACTTCTTCCCAGGTGTCCAGCAGAAAAAAAATTTCTTCTTATAAAGATTTCCCTACAACTGGCAGCAGGTGTAGCTTAAGCAACATCCAGTGAACAGGTGTGCAGTATCTCTAGGCAACTGGTTAATCATTACCCAGATGATGTTTTCTCAGCAGGACTAGGAAAGGCAACCCCTGCTCAAATTGAAATAACCTTTTCCAAAGGACCTAAAAGTTATTATGCCATAAACTGCAAATCAGAAGGGATCTTAGAGATAATTTTTTTTCTTACCCAATTTTACAAAATAAGGATTTGAGACCTAGAGAAATAATTTATTCAAGTCCACACAAAAAAACTAGTGGCAAGGGCAGAGAGGTAGTTCAGTTGGACAGAGTGTCAGGCCTGGAGTCAGGAGGAACTGGATTCAAATCTGGCCTTAGACACTTCCCATTTGTGTGATGCTGGGCACTTAACCCTCATTGCCTCGTCCTTACTATTCTTCCGCCTCGGAACCAATATTCAGTATTGATTCTAAGATGGAAGGTAAGGACTTTTTTAAAAATGGTCCAGTTTTATCAGGAAAAATTTCCTAAGAATCTGAGCTGTTCAAAAATGGAATGGGCTACATCCCAAGGGATACAGTTCTCTCTTGCCTTGAAGATCTTCAAGCAAAATCCGAACAACCAGTTATCCAACATATTATAACAAGATTTCTTTTTGTATATGGTTTGGACTAGGGTCCTTCCCAACTATCAAATTCTTTGATTTTGTGCTTTCAAGTATTTTTTTAACAAAAAGGGTGTAATTTTATCAAAAGCTCTTCCTGCAACTATTTATATAATCATGTGATTTTAATTTTTAATGTCATTTAATACTACATAACAAATAATAATATTATTATAATGATATGCTCAATCTTCAATTTCCTTTCTCACCTCTTTGAGAAAGATGTGACTCAGATCTACTACAAATAGGTGTTCTGTAACCAGCTGGAACCAGTTTGTGAGAGCCAATTGTTAAATTTTCATTGTGACCAGTTATACCTTGGAAGTTGGCAAAGGTTACAAACAAGGTTTGATTTAGTTTTGTTAATTTTTTAAATTTAAGGAAGTGCTGTAGAAAATTTTTAATAATGCAGATTAAAATTACAAGTGTATCATGATCACTTTTTTGTGAAAATATAATTGTTAAGCATTTACCAGCACACCCCTGGTAGTTATCCTAATATTATCCTAATATTTTTGCAAAGTTCCCTCATCTTCACAAGATGGTTTCAATATTTGTGATCTTAAAAGATCTGAAATGCATGCTGCATTCCCAAAAATTATGGAGGGGTGATTTAGAAAATTTAAAAATTCATCTCTCTATGGAGACAAACACTTATGTTTTAATAAACATCTGAAATTTAGTATTCAAACATACTTCTCATAGAAAGAAAACAAATCTTTTAAATCAATACTCATATAAAGGTAGAAAGTGGACCTGATTTCTAGGAACTATCCTAGAAGGAATTTTGTCCAAGATTTTTGTCATCCATTTCTACATGAATGGTTATTCAGGAGATAAATTTTTATCTAAAGTTATTGAAAGTCAATGGTAAAACACTAGCATAAACTGACTCTAAATTGGATACTAAGTTAATCTTTTCCCCTCTCTAGCAAGTCCTACCTCAGTAACAAGTGAGAGAAATCAAGATTTTGGCTAGAAGAAGATACTAAGTTCTTCACAGAAACAACTGATCCAAAAAAGTCCCCAAATCACAGAATCCCAGCATTAGAAGACCTATCTATTCCAGCCCATTTCTGGATAAGAGTCTTCTCCACAATATTTTCAGCAAATAGTCATACTCCTTCAGTTTAAATAGCTTCCATGAGTGCAAACCTCCTATTCTCTTAGGCAGCCTATTCCACTTTTCAAGAGCTCTAATTGTTAGGAAACATTTTCCCATAGAGTAATTATCTAGCTTCAATATATATTTTTATAACTTTTACCCATTCCTATTAGTTTGGTCCTCTCAATCAATCTAATCCTTTTTCTACATTATAGCTCTTCAGCTACTTGAATGCTACTTATCATGTCTCTTTCCCACCCCTCCAATCCTTTGTTTTTCCAAATTAAATATATCCTGTTCCTCATTCTAGCAGTGTGCCAATAAATATGAAGGACTCTCTGAAAAGTATGACACATTACAAAGTTTAATTTTTAATTTTTTATCATTAACATTTTACCATTAATGTTTTTTTCTGGCATTTTAAGTCGACAACCACCAAAACACTAAACCAGCCCTGATTTATAGCTTTGGCCAATTTTTGAGGTATAAAGGCTCATGATGAAAATCTAACAATTGGTTCATAAGAGCTGGTTCCAGATGGCTTCTGCAGCAATCCTTTTAATTGGTCTTGGGGCATGGTTTCCAGTCCCCTCAACATCATGGTTCCCCTCTTCTTATACACTGAGTTATCAATTTCCTTCTTCACATAATGGAAGCTAAAGGGCAGGTTTGTGGTTCACTCTGGCCAGAGTACACTTCATGAAGTGCTGAGCTTTCATTATAAGCCTTCCAAGTGGCCACTTCTAGTGTATTATGTGACTCAACATGCTGAAAGGCTTATTATCACTGTAGGATAATACAACAAGTCATGAATGGTCCTTTGTTCTACCCCATGAGGTTTGAAGTAGAATTGGGCATGTGTCAAAGTCCACTCATTGAAGCAGATAAAGGTTCTCTAATTCATCGTATCTGCAGATCATGTTAGGACTCATTCAATTTCTCCTATAAGGGTCAAGATTTACCCCTTTCATACACATACGGGGCTTTCCTCCAACCTGTACCCTAGAAAAGCCTGGTGTCAGTGAGCATATGGCAGGTCTAATAGGTCCTGTCTAGGTGAGCTTAGCCTAGATCTTAGGTTACCTTCTCTCTCTCTCTCTCTCTCTCTCTCTCTCTCTCTCTCTCTGACTCTCTGACTCTCTCTCTGTCTCTGTCTCTCTGTCTCTGTCTCTCTTTCTCTCTCTCTTTCTGTTCATGTATGTGTGTGTCTCTTTTGTTAATATAGGTGACCAAGAAGCAATCCTGAGATGGAATTGGAGGCAACCATGTAAGCTCAAGATATTTTTCTTCTCAGTGACAACTGTACTTCAGAAGGAGTCCTTGGAAACTATTCTAGGCCTTTTTGGTGAAAAGTGACTCCCAACAGGAGGAGGAGTCCAACCCTTAGCCACTGGCCAAGAGATACAAACCTAGAATGATGTTTGAAAAGTGGAGAACTGAGCGGAAGGTTCCACAAAATATTGCATGTTTTAATATCTTTAGTAACCTTCTAGAAAAGCTTGAATAAATTTATTACTACTGTCTCCTTAAATCTTATAATTTCATGATTATGAATCTTTTGTGTTTAGCATTTTGAACAGGAAATAAGTGGCTGTCCTATACCTGATCTACATTGTTCATTTCTAATCCTCCTTTTGGGGAGATTTTGGCCATGAGCTAAATCTAAGCTATGGACAATTTTCCCTCAGAAGCCCTGAGGGAGTATGAGATTAAAAGCCAGAGTTAAAAAAAAAAAAAAAAAAAGAATCTGACTTCTCTCAGTAGGGCAGTGGTGTCAAAGTCAAATAGAAAAAGATCACTACTGGCAGAATATTAGCTTAGAAAAACGTTAACATTCTCTGTGTAGTATTTTTATTTATTTTGTTAAGTATTGCCCAATTATGTTTTAATCTGGTTTGGCATATGTTTGTCACCTCTACTTTAGAGAGCCAAGCTTTACAAGGACTGAACTCAGTCTTCCTATAGAGGTTGAGAATTAGGACACTCTAATGCTAAGAAAGGAGATCAGTACCCCAACACCCAAGGACCAGGCAACAATTCTTATTGTTACACCAAAATGTGGTATCCCAGATGGGTTGTCACATTCCAGATGTTTGAGACTATGGCAACTTGCCAATGATCTATCAGTGCTTTCATTTAGATACTATGCCTCTCTTAGTACAGCCAGAAGAGAATTATTTTTAAAAGAAAGTTTAATATTTTTTTATTTTTTATATTATGAGAATTTTCTGATATCCCCTACCCCAGGGGTTGGCAACCTATGGCTCTCAAGCCATATCTGGCTCTTTGGAGGGACAGATATGGCTCTTTCTAAGGGAGCCATAAAGTCATTTTTTTTCAAGTGCTGTTACAGGAGCACACACTGTTACAGGAGCATGCACTGTGAGCACTGTACGGCTCTCATGAAATTACATTTTAAAAAATGTGGAGTTTATGGCTCTCATGGCCAAAAAGGTTGCCGACCCCTGCATAGCTCTCTCTTACAATAAAGAAAAACAGCTAGATAAAAGATTGAATGACACAAGACTGAATCTAATAGAATGTGCAAAATTTCAGCCCCACAGTTTCCAATCTCTCTACCAAGATAATGGAAGTGTTTTTAATTATATATTCTCTATAACAAGATTGATTTTCTTGATTGTAATGTGTGCTTGGGTGTAATGTAACACATGATGTAATACCTTGCACATTTATTTAACTCACTCTCTGGGTTAGCTCCCTCATTCCTACCTGCTCTCGTGCTTTCCAGAGAAAGACAGTCACTATATGGTTATACTCACATTTCTTAAGGGACTTAGGAGGTAATGCTGTTGAGAGGAAATAAGATATACTGCAGTCTTCTACTTGCCATTCTGGCTCTTGAGTCTCATGATAAAGGAAAGACCTAGGTCTAGGGATTTATGGAAAATTATACTTGAGAGGCTAATACCAAAAAAGCATATACAAACTCACATCATATGACGAGATAGACAGAGGTTCATCCCCACAGATGCAAAAAACAACTAGCTCTAAGAGGAGGGAATCATGTTAGGGAAAGTGCACACTCAAAGTTGGAATCAATATCCTAAAAATAGGCTGATTGGCAATAAGTAATCAATGCTGGATATTTTAGATCTAAATGTATCCATTTACTTAAAAAGGCAAAATAATAATAATATTGATACCTATACATTTTTAAAAATACATAAATAATAATATTACAATCCAGATATAAAACTGGGTATCCATAATTGAATATTTGTGGTATATGTGGTAAAAGCAGGTATCTATGGGGAAAAGTGGATGCAAGCAGAAACCTGACTTTGAATGAGGAAAACCTATATGCTCAGAGAAACCCACCATTCTAGTACTGTAAACTTCAATGTCCCCTTTTTAATTTCAGAAACATTCCATAAAAGTTCCTTGTTTTTAATGATTCGCTGTTTGTATTAAAGACTTCCAGGGATAAGCTGAGTTTATTCATGATGTCCTAGACTAACATCTTACTGGGCACAAAGTCTCGGCCAAACTAATCAATCTACTAATCTCCTTCTCTGATTTTCTGCTTCCAAACCATTCATCTGCTCACCTAGATATATTCATCTCTTTACTTATATAAACTCCTTAGCAGCAACTGTGGTATATATCACCACCAGCTTCAAACTATGCTGATGCGGTTTTGAAATCTATCCTTTCATTTCTCTTCCTTTTGGGTTCAGCCTCTGTATTCTCTCTAGGAATAGTTCTATGTTAGCTAATAATTAGCAGTCAAATTCTCGTCCTTTCTCACTATTATGAAAAATTAAATTTGCCCTCAAATCATTTGTCAGTTTTAATGTCCATATCTCTCCAGCATGTAATTTATCATATTTAAAACTGAGCAATGATTGTCACAGAACTCTAAGCCAAACTCCATCCCCCAAAATAATCTCCAAGAGTAGTAGTTCCTCTTAGAGTCTTGAGCAACTTGAACTCACCAACAAATCAAAGAAGCACAATATGTGACATAATAATTCTGAGTTCAGAGACCTTTTTACATCTTTCTTTAGGTTTCTGTAGTGATTGTGTATTTTTTTTTTTGGTTTTGCTTTCTTTATTCTGCATCAGTTCATGCAAGTTGTCTTGAAAAATATTGACTCTTTGCTGCTTTTTCTGTTGGTTAGACCCTTCCTGTTTTTGTAAAGTTTATTTTTTGAACCTTTTGTTTATAAATACTTTAAATTTTGTCTTATAAAATTTGGCTCCTCATTCAACCTGTTAAGATCCTTTTGAGTCCTGACTTTTTCTTCCAAGATGTTAACTATTTCTATATCTTTGTGTCCTTGGAAAGTTTTCTAAATATACCATGTTTTCAACCAAGTCATAGAGAAGAATATTTTAAAAAACAGAGCCAAAATCAGATCTCTGGGACAGCAAGCTAAAGGTCTCCTTCCCTCCAAACTGACTTACAGCTTCTAATGAGTACTTTATACATATAGGCTTTTGTATACATATGTATTTATGCACACACATAGATACACTTGTTGATAGTTTTATGCTATCTCCATAGTTATTAATTTCATTCATAGAGTTTGCTTTTAGAATTTAAAAAATTTTATAAATCTGTCACTTCTGCTTCCTCCCTCTATTGAAAAAATTAAAATAGTTACATTTATGTATATATACAAACTTATATAAATGTATATTGTATGTTAGAGTTATAGATATATATTCATAGTCCAGAGAGCAAAATTAATTCCCACATTGGCCATGTCCAAAATATATTTTAAGTTCTGTAGTTTTCTGTATTGTATGTTCATCACCTCTCTTATGCAGAATGTAAATGTCCTGTTTCATCTTCATTTTTTTGAACTATATTTTTCTGGTTTATTGCATTAATAGGATTCTGAAGTCTTTCAAATGTATTTCTCTATATAATGTTTTTACTATTATATACATTATTCTAATTTTATTCACTTCCTCTATAATAGTTATTAGAGGTCTTCCTGGTTTTCTTTGAAACTTTCCAATTCTTGGATAATTTCATTTACATTAAATTTAAAAAGTTGTAAAAACAAAACAGATACAACCAAGATTAGAAGGGAAACAACAAATTGGGGAGGGGGGGGAATTTTATAGCCAGGGTCTCTGACAAAGGTCTCATTTCTCAAATATATAGAGAACTAAGCCAAATTTATGAATACAAATCATCCCCCAATTGAGAAATGGTCAAAAGATTTGAACAGACAGTTGTCAGATGAAAAAATAAAAACAATATTTATATTTTTAAAATGTTCTAAATAACTATTGATTATAGAGATGCAAATTTAAACAAATTCTAAAATACCACCTTAAACCTATCAGATTGGCTAACATGTCCAAAAAGGAAAATGATAAATGTTGGATGGCATGTGGGAGAATTGGGACACTAATAGGCTGTTGGTGGAACTGTGAACTGATACAATCATTCTGGAGAACAATTATGGAGCCACACCCAAAGGGCTATAAAACTAAACATAGCCTTTGACCCAGAAATACAACTACTGAGTCTGTATCACAAAGCAGCCATTTTTGCAGTGACAAAAAATTGGAAAATGAGGGAATGTCCAGAACAAGTTGTAGTATATGGTTATAATGGAATACTATTGCTCCAGAAGAAATGATGAACAGTATGAGGTCAGAAAAGCCTGGAAAGATTTATTTAAATTGATGAAAAGTAAAGTGAACAGAACCAGGAGAACACTGTATACAGTAACAGAAATTCTGTGTTCTAAGATCATCAAATGCAAAGGTTTAAGCTATTATCAGCAAAGCAAGGTCTCAAGATAACATCAAAGAACTCATGATGAAAAATGTTATTCACATTCAAAGAAGGAACTGCTGGGGTTTGATTACAAATCAAAGCATGCCATTTTCACTTTATTTCTTTAAAAACTTTTTCATTGTTTTGTGATATATGTCTTCTTTTTCTTCATAAGGAATATGGATTGTATTGCATACTGTTACTGGTATAACCTATATCAGACTATTTATCCCCACCACCCCACGGAAGGGGAGAAAGGGAGGGAAAGAAAATATCTTCGTCGGAAAATATCAGATAGGAATTGTCAAAAATTGTTTCTACATGTAATTAAAAACAAAAGAAACTTTCCATTTCTTCATTTCTTACAATATAATGATATTACATTACATATATATGCCTCAATTTGTTTAACTATTTCACAATAAGAGAAGATTTCCATAAGATGAACTACTATAAATATTTTAAGCATATAAGTTCTTTCCTCCTATTTTTGGCCTCTTTGAAGTATAGGTCTAGTAGTAATATGAGGCCTTTGGGTGGCACAGTGGATAAGAATTCACAAATTAGGAAGACCTGAATTTGAATACTACTCAGAATATTTCTTAGGTATGTGGCCTTGGAAAAGTCATTTAACCTTCTTCAGCCTCAGTTTCCTCAATTTTAAAATATGGATATTAATTGCACATACTTTCCAAGGTTGTTATAAGGATAAAATAGAGCAATATTCATAAACATTAAAGTTTCATATAAATATTACCTGTTGTTATTAGCTGGTTGAAAGGCTGTGTATAGTTTAGTAAATTTAGGAGCTTAGTAACAAATTGCTTTCTAGATTGGATGGATGAATTCATAGCTTCACTAATAATGCATTGGGGTACCTCTTTTCCATAGTCCCTTTAACATTTATCATTTTTCTCTTTTGACATTTTTGCCAGTCTGATGAGTACAAGGTAGAACCTCAGAGTTGCTTTAATTTTCATTTCTCTAATGGTTAGTGATTTTCATATAGATGCTGATAACTTAGATATCTTCCTTTGGAAGCTTTCTATTCATATCCCATGACCATTTGTCTATTGGACATTATTCAACTGTAAAAGACAGATTATAGCACCTATTTCTCAGTTACAACGAGGATCAAATGAGGCAATATTTGTTAAAGGCTTAGAGCAGCGCCTGGCACATAGTAGGTGTCATATAAATGTTTATTCCTTTTTTCTTTTCTTCCTACCCTTCTTATAAATGTGAACCAGTTTCTTATAAATCTTAGATATAAGACCTTCATCAAAGAAAATGGCTGCAAAGATTCCCCAAAGATTTCTCCAATTACCTATTTCCCTTCTAATTTTAATTTTATTGGATATGTTTGTATCAAAACGTTTCCAATTTTATTCAGTTTATTTTATCTTGTGTCATTATTTCTATTGCTTGGTTAGCTATGAATTCTTACCTTATACATAGGTCCAAAAGGTAATTTTTTTCCTTTCTCCTCTAATTTGTTTATGACATGACCTTTTATATCGAGGCCATCCATCCATTTGGAGCTTACCTGTACAGTATGAAGTATTGATCTAAGCCCAATTTCTGCCAGACTGTTATGCAATTTAATCAGCAATTTTTTCAAATAGTGAGTGCTTCCCCCAAATAACTGGGGTCTTTGTGTTCATTGAACACTCAGTATGTTATAGTGTTTGTTTCTGGATTCTGTGTACCTAATTTGTCCCAGTGATAGACCTCTCTGTCCCTCCCTCCCTCCCTGCCTCTGTCTCTGTCTCTGTCTCTTTGGCCCTCTCTTTCTCTCTCAACCAGTACTAGCTCATTTAATGATCACTGCTTTGTAACATAGCTTGATAGCTGATATCTATAATCACCTTCACCTGCTTTCTTTCCATTAAAAAAAATTATCCTTAAGATTCTTTATTGGGGGCAGCTGGGTGGCTCAGTAGATGGAGAGCCAGACCCAGAGATGGGAAGTCCTGGGTTCAACTCTGGCCTCAGACACTTCCTAACTGTGTGATCCTGGGCAAGTCACTTAACCCCCATTGCCTAGTCCTTACTGCTCTTCTGCCTTAGAACCAATACCCAGCACTGATTCTAAAAAGAAATGTAAGGTTTTTTTAAAAAAAAGATTCTTTATCTTTTTTCCTCCATATGAACTTTTTAATTTAAAAAAATTTAACATGTCAATATAATTTTTAAATAATTTAAATAATTTAACATTTTCAATAATTGTCCTCTGACATTTTATAATCCAGGTTCTTTCTCTCCTGCCCATCCTTTCCCCCTCCCCAAGAAAGCAGGTAATATGATATAGATTATATATATATACACATATATTATCATATAATATTTATTTCCATCTTCATGTTGTAAGACACATGCTATTTACACTAAACAAAAATGAATGGAAAAAAAGTAAAAAAAATGCTGTTACTATTTACAATGTTCTCCTTGTTCTGCTCACTTCACTTTGCATTACTACATATAAGTCTTTTCAGGGTTTTTTTTGTGTGATCATCATGTTTGTCATTTCTTATGGCACAATAGTATTCTGTTACAATTCATATGTCACAAGTTGTTCAACCATTTTCCAATTGATGAACATCCCTTTTAGTTTCCAATTCTTTGCCACCACAAAAAGAGCTGCTGTCAATATTTTTGTACATGTAGTTTCTTTCCCTATATCTTTAATCTCCTTTGCATACAGACCTAGTAGTGGTATTACTGGGCTAGGTAAAAAAAGAGAGAGTACAGGACCCTCCAATGGGTCCTCTCTTTACTCAAATGAGTAAAGCTTTTTTGTTTTAATTTCTAACTTCTATAAAGACCACTACTGCCTGCCTAGTGTTAACCTGCCTCGAACATTGTAGGGCATCTGTAGATAATAAATAACAAGCATAAAAAACTCATGTGTAAGCAGGATAATTTGTTCTTGGGGCTCTCTGATCAATTGATTTTCTCTTCACCTAACTGATGATAAGGGGCAGAAAACAGACAATATGGTGTTAGGGTCTTAAAAGAAGAATGACAAAAGGGTGAAGAATTGCTGTCTTCTGTCATTGATCAGCTACACCCCTGGTATCCTTTTCAAAATTAAGACACATATTTTGGAGTCAGTCAAGGTAGGAAATATCTCTGAGAAGTGTGACCTGTGGCAGTAAAAAAGTGAACTGCCTTTGGAAAAATAAAACCCATAAGAAGGAATATTTCTCTTCTCTCTCCCATCCACTGGTTGACTACATCATCTTGCCATCTAGCTCCTTATCCTATAAGAAATACAACATCCAACAAATCTAGTTGTCAAGGCAGCAGACAATACTGAGAATAGGATAGGCTCTGTCTGTCAAGAAGATAGCCACGGTCTTGTCCATCACTTGAGCCACAGGGTAGAACAGGTCTAGAATCTCCTACTGACTGACCTGCCCAGTTTAGATATTGTGCCCAAAGGGAACAAGATGGAAAAGGGCATCAAGATGGTGTGCGTTATCTTGTGGAGAGGAAATACTCTGAAATTAAGTACTTTTCCACCTCATCTCATCTCATCTTATTGGTTCAGGCTATGGTCAATCAGTCATCCATTTGTACTGGGCCAATAAATTGGGCTAGACCAGTGATGGGCAAACTTTTTAAAGAGGGGACCAAAGGAAAGGAAATGCTCATCTGTCAGTTTGTTTCTAAGGCAACTCTTTCAAAGTTTCATTGTATTGTATCCTACTCATTGTATTTGTCAGATTAGGAATGCCGGGGCCAGATAGAACATTTCAGGGGGGCATAGTTTGCCCTTCACTGGGCTAGACAGAACTGGCAAGACTCAAATAGTTGTTAATCTGAATGAGAGAAATAGAGTAGAGTTAAGAGTTAAGTGTACTTAGGTCCCTGGATACCCTCATACTAGGGAGCCTCTAATGGTAGAAATGAAGAAACAAGGGAGAGGCTCTACCACCACATGGTTTCACACAAGCGAAGGAGTCAAATCCTGAAATTCCCAGAAAAAAAATGGTTGGGAAGAGCCTTCTATCATACAGCCAAATAGGTGACTGCTGTAAAGTCAGTGGCAGAGTAGCAAATAATAACAGTAATAATAATGATAACAAAAATAGCATTTATACAGCACTTCAAGGTTTGTAAAAGACTTTATGTAGTTAATCTATTTGATCCTCATAATAACTCTGGGATTCAGGTACTTTTACTACCCCCAATTTTACAATGAAAGAAACTAGGGCTGAGGAACACAAGAGAGTTGCTCCCTGCCACCAGCTAGTGTCTGAAGCAGACTATGAACTCTTGATTCCAAGTCGAACATTTTATGCCCTACACCTCTTAGCTGCCAAAAGATCTTGGCTCCAGCTTTCTGGGAAAAAATGTCAAGAATTCTGGACCTGGTAGCAGTTGGGTGGCTCCGTGGATTAAGAGCCAGGCCTGGAGATGGGAGATCTTGGGGTCAAATATGGTCTCAGACACTTCCTAGTTTTGTGGCCCTGAGCTAGTCACTTAACCCCCATTGCCTAGCCTTTACTACTCTTTTGCCTTGGAACTGGTACTTGTTATTGATTCTGTGATGGAAAGTAAGGGTTTAAAAAAGAAAAAAAATTCTGGGGTTTAGTCTCCCAGAAAGAGAACCTGGGAATGCTGGCCCCTAACTCTATTTATGGAGAGTCATCAGTGGTAGAGCCCATCAAAGCAAAAGATGGTGGCAGTCAGAGGTGGTGATGACATGGTAAGAGATCCTGGTCCCAGGCTTCTAAGAAAGGAAGACCAAGCAAGGAATTAAGTAACAAACTTAGACTTTTACCCTTTATTATTAGGACGAGGAATTTCTAGGTAGTAGGGGTTATGGAAAGAGATTGCCTCTCTAATATCCCAAGTTTGTTTCCTAAGTGTAAGAAGTCCAGATTCTTGGGACAATACTTAATAATACTTTGCAATATCTAGACTGAAAACCTACAATCCCTAAAAGTTTCATTTTATTAGACTGGGAGCTGTTAACTGTCTAGAAAAGTGAATTTTATTTGTCTTCTGGGAACTGTCCGAGCCACAAGATGGTGCTATGAGTCTGTAGAACTTGAAGCAAGCTCTGGGGAGAAGGTAGGACTCGCCAGAGAGGAAATAATAGTATCAGCTGTTTTACTAACTGTCCTTAGACTTTTATGTTGATTCACATTTTCTGTGGAGCCAAATGTATCTGCCACTGTCACCGGGTGCTTACATAGGAGTTAAGCCCTTTTGGCCTATATCCGTGGGGAACTAAATTTGAGCTATATATTCTGGGAGTCTTGGAGAAAATGAGTGAAAGCGAAAGAGTCAAATCCTGAAATTCCCACGGAAAAAAGGTTGGGATGGCAGGAGGCAGTCAGACCATTAGTTTAAAAATTAATACTTTAAACTTACATAGCATTTTATCCTTTGCAAAACACTTTTAGAAACCTTTACTGCATTTGAGACCATGCTACAAAGATAGTTAAGAAAATTCCTGTCCTTATTTACAGAAAAAAAAAATGGAGAAACTAAACAATTAAGTGATTTGTCCAAGAGACAATCCTAGAACTGGGAAATCAGGTCTCCTGACTACTATGTCACTGCATCATTGGTAATAATCAGGAGAGGAGCAGGACAGTTTGAGGCCAACTCCAGTTTTAACCTTTTCTGTTCACTAGAGAAATTAAAGAAAGTTGAACCCCAGCTTTTTAAGACTGAAGCTAGGTTCCTGGTAGTTGTCCACTAGCCATTTTAATTTCTTCTCCTTTAGCCTTTCCTATTAAGCTTCCAGGGTTTGAGGCCCGAGAAGCAATCAGACCTAGAGAAAAGAGTTTGCTCTGCTCAGGTGTCTCTCCCTGGCAAAAAACCTTTTAATCTGAAATGTCTGCCTACAAGCTTGTCCTGGAAAAGAGCTGCCTCTATCCTCAAGGACAGTGGCATCTGATCATTTATGCCAAAGGATTTGTGGTTAAAAATGAGAAGTAAACTCATCAGTTGTTAATTTATTTTTATCATCACTTTTGGTGAGTTCTACCTGCCTCCTAGTGGCAATGTTGTGGAAAGCATCAAAAGTTATTTGAAAAAAGATTCATGATCACTTTTACTTAATTTTAAAATTTTGGATTAAGGATTACACAAAAATGATAATAATAAACTCTAGATTAAGAATATGTATGTCAATATAAAGTACCATTTTTCTTAAAACATTCCAATTAAGATAATACAGAGCTAAGGAGAACTAGATGGCATAATAGATAGAACATCAGGTGTGGAGTTAAAAGGACCCGAGTTCAAATTTGGCCTCAGACACTTCCTAGCTATATGACCCTGGGCAAGTCACTTAATCCCATTTGCCTATCCCTTGCCCTTCTGTCTTAGAGTTTTTACTAAGACAGAAAGTAAGGGTTAAAAAAAAGATAATACAGAACTACTCAGTGTTTTATACAATCAGAATCATTGGTCTAAGAAGGGACCTAGTCAGTTGCCTATTGTAAGGGCTAACCTTTCTGTGTGTGTAATGGACTCCTTTGTCAGGCTGGTAAAGCCTTGTGAACCTCCTTCTCAGAATAATGTTGTTGGGTTTTTTTCCCCCTAGATTCAAAATTGAAGGAAATTCTAAATTTCAGCTGGAATTTAGTAAAAATAAAGATATTTTTTCCCCATCAAAGTTCATAGTCTTGTATATGAACCCATTGGGAAATTGATGGACTTCAAGGTGCTGGTTTAGTCCATACCATTGCCCAATAGATAAATTTCCTCTACAACCCTCCTAACAAATGGTAGCTTAGCTTATGTTTGTACATTTCCAGTGAAGGGGAACTTACTACCCTCTGAGGTAGCCCATTTCAAATTATCTAATTATTGGAAGATTCTGAACACTTGGGTTCTTTTTTTTTTTAATTTAAAAATTGCTGCATAGGAAACAATAATACTGTAGATACCACAACATATTCTGAAGTGTTCTGTATACATTTGAATATATAAGGAAAGAAATAAACAAATTAGAAGACTTTTGAAAAGTATTTACCACAAAATTATAAATTATTTATTAAGTGAAATGAATAATATTCTGCTTCTGAAATAAATATCATCTTCAGAAATAGTTCTTTGAAATTACACAATGAAAGTATGGAATGAATGAAAATTATTTTAAATCTTAAAGATTCTGCAAATCTAGACATTACTGGCATTTTAAAAAGGATATAATAGACATGATTTTCTCTCTGCAGTATCTTTATAATGTGTAGTGCATACACACAAAACCCAAGCCCTTTTAATCACGACTTTGAGGTCACCAAGCTGCTGCAACGACCTGATTTTAGCAGGCCTTAAAGTAACTACCACTTGTCAAAACTTTTAATTATAAAAAAAAAGTTACATATTTCAGTAAATGAAAAGTTAAAAGTTTGAAAATTGCCTGAAGCAGTTTTTTTTTTTTAGCAAAATGTGTGTGGTTTGAAAAAAATTCTATTCATGACTGATTCAGAAACAGTGACCTCATCTGCTTCAACAATGGTGCCCTAGATAGTATCTAGAAGATAGGCTCTACGGTAATATTTTAAGTATGTCAGTCAGAAGTCATTTTACCTTCCTGAGAGTTTCCCTTGTGCTAAGTAGACCTTATTAAATTACATCTGTAGTGTAGTCTTATTGAAGAATTTCATTCAAATTTAGGGACATTATTGTTACTCAGAACAAAAAGAAAACCAATAAAAAAAATTCTGATATGAGGGCTATTGTGAAAGCACAAGACAAGTCTGAATGTGCCTCTCTACTTTTTTCTTTCTAAAAATACTTTAAAAGATGACTGATAACACGAAACTGACCTCATCTCAAGAATACTCATCTGAGAAATGTCCCTAAGGTATGGGGGTAAAGATTAATATCCTGCCAATCTGGGTTTTAGCATTTCTTTGACCAATTGGAGAGAAAACCAGTTTCACAGTTGGTGACCTGAAATGTTCAGCAAGAAAATATGTTGGCAAAGATACTCTTTTTGACAAAAAAAATTATCTTTTTTTTTTTCAATCAAGACATTCTATAGGTGATCTCCTTAAATGGTCAAGTTTACACAAACTTTATACAAATTTAAATAAACTTGCCATTAAGGTAGCTACAATTATTTTTCTTTTATTAGTTTCTAACAAGTAGTTTTACAGTTTATGTTTAATGATTCTTCTTAATTGTTATTTCATGTACTATTGATTTTTTAAAAATTGAATTTTCCCCCATACCATAGAAAGCATCATCCAGCAAACAGATATGTAAATCTAAATTATGAAGGTTGTGTTTCCACTTTTAATTTCTTATTTTTATTCTCTTGAGATGAACATTCACAAGTTATTCTTCAAATATTGAATCTGTAGCTGTATATATTGTTCTTTTGGTTCTACTCATTTTATTCTTCTTTTCTCATATAGTTCTTTCCAAGTAAAATTTTTTTTGTTTTAAATTAATCTTATGGCATATATACTATTAGTTATTATAAGAGACATTTGAAATGCTAACCACATTATTAATTAGTTCATAAGAACTGACCCAACTACCTGTCACTCAAGTCCCTGTGATATCCATCTCAACATCATAAATGGCAGAATTAGTTCATTTTGAAAAGCATTTTTTAAGAAGCACTTACTATGTGCTAGGCACAGAGTATAAAGATACTAATGATAAATCCTTAACCTCAAGGAACTTATATTTTCCTTGGGATGGAGACAGGGAATGGGAGAAAGAAGAGAGAACAACATGTATATAGATAACTAAATACAAAATAAGCAAAAAACTGGGAGAACATTTTTATAACAAAACTCTCTGACAAAGGTTTAATTTCCCAAATATATAGGAACTAAGTCAAATTTACAAAAAATCAAACCATTCTCCAATCAAAAAATGGTCAAAGGACATGAATAGGCAGTTTTCACACAATAAAATCAAACCTATCAAAAGCACATGAAAAGGTGTTCTAAATCCCTCCTGATTAGAGAAATGTAAATTAAAACAACTCTGAGGTACCACCTTACACCTGGCAGACTGGCCAATGTGGCAGCAAAGGAAAGTGATAAATATTGGAGGGGATATGGCAAAATTGGAACACTAATACACTGCTGGTGGAGTTGTGAATTGGTCCAACTACTCTGAAGGACAATTCGGAACTATGCACAAAGGGCTTTAAAGGAATGCTTGCCCTTTGATTCAGCCATACACCACTGCTGGGTTTGTATCTGAAAGAGATAATAAGGAAAAAAGTTGTACAAAAATATTTATAGCCTCACTCTTTGTGGTAGCAAAAATTGGAAAATGATGGGGTGTCCATTGATTGGGGAATGGCTGAATAAATTGTGGTATCTGTTGGTGATAGAATATTATTGTGCTGAAAGGAATAAAGAACTGGAGGAATTCCATGTGTAAGATTTAAGTCAATGTCTAATACTCCAAATATTAAGTTTATAAAGTTTATTAATAATCACTTGAAGTAGAAGGAATAAAAAGGAAATAGAAATATAAAAACCTAATTATCTAACAAAATTAAGACTGCTTTAGCAAAACTCTCTTGGCTCTCACCTCACACCACCTCCACCAAACCTGATCACAGCAAGAGAGAGTGAGAGACAGGGCTACACAAAACTAATAACCTTCCTACATCAGCACATAATGTGAGAAGGAACATGGGATGCTGGGAATTGTAGTTCTAGGGTTCAAATTGTAATTTCACAATCCTCCCTATGATTCCCATGGGAAATGAGCATGTAGAAATCTCCCAGATTTATATGCCTAGTTTCCCCATTGAATCAGTACACATAATCAATTTTATCTCTAAAGATCTTCAACTAGAGGCACATACAATATTGCCCTTTCTAAGGGGGAAATTACAATAATTTGGCGATGAGAGGGAAATAAAAGAGAAAGAGAACAAAACTAATGATTCTTAGATGCATTAACAAAAAGCCAATTGTGGGGCAGTCCCCTGTGGCATAAGAGTGTACATTCAAAGTAAATGCATTCAACCCCCCACAGTTCAATTTCACTATATCCCAAAGTTCATTCTGGATCCTTTGCTTCAGTGTGAGGTTTCTGCAGGCATCTCCTTGGTACCTTCTCCAAACAGTTCACTTTCTTGATTATGGGAGGTAGGAAGTTTCTTATCCTAAAATTACTCTTAAACAAGAAAAATTTTACAAATGTAGAATGTTATAGGGGACTTGGAAGGGAGGTAATATGGGGATTAGGTAGGATGTAATAGGGAGGTGCAGGATATAAGAATTATATTCCAATTATACAATCCCCACTGAGGAGGGTGTTGATAAATACATAGGTCATTCAGGGATACATGGCTGAGTTACGAGGTATGTGAATCAATTGTAAAAAGGAAGTCAAAAATATAAAAAAACCCATTAATTTATAAAATTAATTTAGAGGGATAGGAAAAGCCCTAATTAGGGAAATTAGGAAAAGTCTCACAAAAATTGATAAATACAGTATACGTATTTTCTCTGGAGTCCTTCTATCACCATATTATGTCCCTTGGTTTTGCAGACATGCATGATAAAACCTTGTGGGTTTTAGCCCACCCTACTCTCCCAAAGCCAAGAAGTGCTCCTTCACTCCACTAACCTACTACTCTTTTCAGACTTGGGTACCTATAAATGCTGTTGTATATTAGATGCCTAGCAAATCTAAACATTCCAGCATTGTTTTCCAGGGAAACATGGTTCCTATCCTGTCCTTAGTTGATCTGAATTGATAGTAGCTTGCTGATACTAGAGATCTAGCCTTAACCTTATCTTTAGGGGTAGTTTCCTTCTCAAAGTTAAGCATGTTTCTCAAGAAAAGTCTGTAAGAGGAGAAAAATTAATAATGTGAATGTAAATTAACCCTGAAAATAGTAAGCAAAAGCAAGGTAAACCTGAGAAAGAGGGAAGTAGTTACCCCAAATGTAAGACCTGGCATAGAGAACTCATTACTATATTTGACTTCAAAGGCTTATCTCTACTAAGTCTAGAGACTAATTTACATTTCTGTTATTAAATTGTTTTTATATACAAACTTTCTTGTTTAAGGAAATTTGTTCAATGGATAGGCTTGGAGACAGGAGATCCTGGGTTTAATTCTGACCTTAGATACTTCCTAGCTGTGTGCCTCTGGGCAAGTCACTTCATCCCAGTGGTCTAGACTCTAGAGCAGTGGTTCCCAAACAATTTTGGCCTACTGCCCCCTTTCCAGAAAAAATATTACTTAGCCCCCTGGAAATTAATTTTTAAAAAAATTTTAATAGCAATTAATAGGAAAGATAAATGCACCTGTGGCCATCAACACTTCCCTGGGTCTCTGCAGCACCCACCAGGGGGCAGTAGCACCCACTTTGGGAATCACTGCTCTAGACCTTACCTCTCTTCTGCCTTGAAAACCAGTACCCAGTATTGATTTCAAGAGAGAAAGTAAAGGTTTAAAAAACCCAGAATTCCTGCTCCATAGAGATTCAAAATTCTAAACTCTTAAACTTTATTAAACTATATTAAATTAGAAGGTGAAGATCAAGAAGAATCATAAAATTTACCCAATAGAAGGCAAATGCAAGAATAATCAAAACATAACTCTATCCCTCTATACCCAAACTTGGGTCATATTCATCTACCCATACAGAGAATGACAACAGCACACACATTCACAAAAACTTAGTGATGAGACATATAAATAACAAAACCTACATGACTGGAGCAACTCATGATTCTGATCTATAGACCTCATTGCTGTGGTCTCGTTAGGAACCATTTTTGCCATGTTTTACTTGCTAGGCAAGATTGTTCTTCTGAGTCTCTTAGCTCTCCTGATGCTCCTCTTCTGTCACTCTCAGGCTACTGAAACAGTGAACTGAAACTGAAACTTTTAGTAAAGCACCACTATTCTTTCAAAATTAATTTTTTCAATTAATAAGCATTTCTTTTCTTCCACTTTCCCACACTAAATAAAAAAGAAAAACAAAACCCTTACTATAAATATGCATACTCAAAGAAAACAAATTCCCACAATAGCCATGTGCAAAAATGTGTCTCACTATCCATAGATAGCTTTTTTTTTTAAAACCCTTACCTTCTGTCTTAGAATCATTATTGTGTATTGGTCCCAAGGCACAAGATTAGTGGGGGTGGGGGTTGGGGGGGTGTTAAGTGACTTACCCAAGGTCGCACAGCCTAGGAAGTGTCTGAGGTCAGATTTGAACCTAGGACCTCCTATCTCTTGACCTTGCTCTCCACTGAGCCACCCAGCTGCCCCCTATCCATAGTTAATTTTAAAAAAATATGACAAATTAAGTTGAGCAACAGTTCCCACTATATACAAAGATAATTTCCAAATGGATATAGGACTTGAATAAAAAAGGTCACACCATAAAGAAATGAGAAGAACAAGGAAGAAATTGACTTTCAGATCTATGGGAAAGGAGGAAAGTTTATGACAATACAAGTTCCTATTGAAAGGAACACAAGAAGATGGACAATTTTGGTTATGTAAAATTAAAAACTTTTTAAACAAAAATCCAATGCAAATTCAAAAATGCAATATTTTTCTTCTAAAATTAGTGAAACATCTAGAGGAAAATAATCAACAAGGTTCTCTGATAAAGGTCTCTTTCAAAATGTGTAAGGAATTGATTTAATATAAAAATAAGAGCCATTCCCTAAATTAAAAATGGTGAAAGGACATAAAATAGTTAACCTTCAAATATTACATTTATTCAATGAAACAGCATCCCTAAGCCTTGGCCTTTGGCTTCCTGAAACAATGTTATTTCAGTAACAAGCAATTGCCTTAAGATGGAGCTTAAAGTTTCTCAGATATGTGCTTTTGAGGAATTTCTGTCCAGCTATAGACAGAGTTAAAAAAGCAATGTTGACAAGTACAAGCACATGTTTTCACAAGGGCATAGGATTCTACTTCTTTGAAATAGCTCCCCATGGCTACAATAACAAGGATGAGTGGTATGAAAAGAGGAGAGAGTGAAATAATAGCAATGAAAGAACAATGAGTAATGAGAAGAACAGTGCCTTTGGGAAAGAAAAAGTTGGAGCAGAATCATTTTCTTTCTGTTTAGCTCCTTCCCAACAGGGGAAGGAAGCAAAGACAAAAATTCAAAGAAATGGGAACTGCCTCCTGAAGTGTTTGCATTGTCTTATCAACCATTGATCTTGTCATCCCTGCATTTTTTGGGGACTCCATCACTCTGTCCAGAGATCACAGCAGCAGAAGCCCATCAAAGTCTCTGAAAGGAGCAGAGAAACAAGCACAGACTAGAATCTGCCTTCCTAGATGACTTTAAAATGGAGTACAAGCTCCCTTTTCCAGCCTATTACCAGAAATGCATGTTCAGAACAAGTTATTAACTGGCAAACTCTGGAATAATGTCTACTTGTCTCTCTTCATAGCAACACTCTTGACAAAGGTGTGACAAAATAAGATGTAACTATACTTGTAAGATACCATAGCTAATTAGTGAATGCATCAAATTTATTTATGCACTTGAATTGGGTGGATAGCTTTGATATATTTGCACTGGAGGTAGATTCCTGAAGACTATTTGTGTCTCTGGTCATGCTGCCTGTCTGCCTGGATGCTGGCTCTAATCTCGGTGATAACTCCCTTTCTTATTATCTGTGGATTTTTGTCTGACTTTTGGCCAGTACTGGGGTGGAAGAAGTACATACTATAGTTTTTCATTGCACTTATCATTGATCATTATTTGTTTCTTTGGAAGCTGATCTGCTCACCCCCCCCCCACTTTTGGAAGCTCTTTTGGCCAGAAGTTAAATTAATCAGTAAACATTTTTTAAGTGCCCATGATGTACCAGGAACTGTGTTAATGTTGTGTGTTTAAAAAATAGATAAGAGGCAGCTCTGCCCTCAAGGAGTTTTTAATCTAATGGGGGAGACAACGTGCAAATATATATATGTATACATATATATATATATATATAGTAATCTATATACAGGATAAATAGGAAATAATTAACAGAGGAAAAGCATTAGTATAAAGAGGGGTTGGGAAAGATTTCCAAAGATAGACTTTTAGATGGGACTTAAAAAAAGCCAAGGGAAGTCATAGGCAAAATTGAGGAGGAAAGAGTCCATAATATATCCATTGATTATATCTAATCAGTTGCCAACTTCTTTCAGTTTTCTTTCTGTGATAACTCTTGTATATATCCCCTACTTTCTACTTCTGTTTCCACAAACATAATTCAGTTCTTAATCATCTTTTAACTAGACTACTGTAATGCCTAATTTCCCAGGCTCCAATCTATGGCCTTTTCTAGTCATCATTCACATTGGCTTTCTGTGTAATATTTGATCATGTCACTCTTCTGTTCAAAAATCTTCATAAATTCCAGTGTCTATCAAATAAAGTCTAAACTACTTAGTCAGGCATCCAAGATCTTTCCATGATTTGATTCTAACGTACTTTTCCAGTCTTACTTTGTACTAATACTCTTCAGGTACTTTATACTCCAGCCAAACTAAACTACTCAAGCATATTTATTTTTATTTATGTTTTTTATGTTTCATCCTATTGGATTTGACCCACTGTTCTAATCTGCTAAAATATTTTGGGTCCTTTTTATTCCTTACTTGTTATTAAACATTTCTCTTAGTTTTGCATCATCTACAAATTTGCTAAGCTATAATTTATGCCTTTAGTCAAGTCATTGATAAAAATATTAAATAGCACAGAACCAGCATAGATTCTTGAGGCATTACACTAGAGAGGTTCAATGTAGACACTGAAATAACATTGACTGTTCTTCAAATCTAGCCATTTATCCAGTTCCTAATCTAACTGTAAATACTTGGAGAAAGAGAATTGTCCTGTTTTTGTCTTTGTACCTGTAGGATTTTTAAAGAAGAAGAAGAATGGCAATAATGATGCCAACAGCTTACATTTACATAGTGCTTTAAGATTTGCAAATCACTTTGCAAATATTATCCTTTTTTATCTGCATACCAGCCCTGGGTGGTAGATTATTATTATTCCCATTTTTACAGATGAGGAAACTTACACAGGCAGAGGCTAAGTATCTTGTCCAGGGTTACACAGCTAATATGTGTTTGAGAAATGCTTATGTTTGGTTTAATTCATTTATTAAAATGAGATTTCTTTGAAATGAAAAAAATATTGTGTATACTCATGCATGCAAATATGTCACTATAGGTTTGGACAAGGTTTAGAAGATTGTGGTAGAAATTACTTTTCTCTTCCCTACCCCACTGCACAAATTAGATAAGAAAGTAGGGCATAGTCTTTCTTTTTAAATATCATTTCCCCCCAATTATATATTAAAAACAATTTTAAACATTTACAAAAAATTTTTTGAGTTTCAAATTCTCTCCCTCCCTCCCATGCTACCTTCCCTTCTCCCTGAGATGGTAAGTAATCTGATATAGATTTTACATGTGCAATCATATAAAATATTTTTTCACATTATTCATTTTGTGGAAGAAATTGTAAACAAAAAAATAAGGAAGAATGTGAAATATAGTGTTTTGGTGTGCATTCAGGCTCCATCAGTTCTTTCTCTGGAGGCAGATGGTATTTATCAGCACCAGTCTTTAGGATTGTCTTAGATCACTGTATTCCTGAGAATAGCTAGGTCATTCACAGTTGTCCTTCATAAAATAATATCGTTACTGTGTACAATGTTCTTCTGGCTCTGCTCACTTTATTTTACATTAGTTCATGTAAGTTTTTCCAGGTTTTTCTGAAATCATCCTGCTTATCATTTCTAATAGCAAAATGATATTCCATGGCATTCATATAGGGCATATCCTTTTCTGATTATATCTTTTTCTTCCCTTTAGGTGGTTTCCCTTGATCCTCATGCCTACACAAGTCCTTTATATTGGGCCCTGAAATTTCCCTCATTTCCTCATTTCTCCATTCTAAGCTGCACATGGCTTTCTACTTGAACAGTTCTCATTTTGGTCAAGTTGTGAAATGATCCTTGTTCACATGGATCCTCCCTTTCTGTCTCTCTGCTTTGTCTGTCCCTCTCCTATTTTGGAGCTTATAAGAAATTATTAGTATTTGAAACCATAAGATTATCTCTCACTTTTAGCTTTGAGGTCCCAAACCAAGATAAAATCTATCTCTAATCCCCAGTCCTATTTTCATTCTTTTTATTCCAGGCTAGTCACTGGTGTCCTGCATTGTCTTCCTGGAATGCACTTAATAAATAGATATGCTTTACAAAGAAGTTTTGGTTGATGAAGATTTTATATGAAACAAAATCAGGAAATAGAGATAATTTAAAGAGATAATTAACAATCATATAGAAAAATATCTACCAGCAACAGTCGCAAGAGAGGGGGGTAAAACCTTCGTTGTCCTTTGCAAATTCCTCAAGAGGTGACCATCACCAACACCAATGATCCCTTCCGGACAATTTCCTTCTCCCATACAATTGTTTCTTCATAGTATAGTTTCTGCCACTGCCCAACCTGCCAATGCCTAATCTCTAGTCCTGGAGATCTTGCAGAAAACCTACAGAGATTTTTTGTTCTCTCTCTCTCTCTCTCTCTCTCTCTCTCTCTCTCTCTCTCTCTCTGTCTGTCTGTCTGTCTGTCTCTGCAAATGTAATGCTACTGTTATTTGCTCATCTCTCCTGCTGTCAACAGTGTATATATATATATTTTTTTTAATTCCTTGCTTAGTGGGCACCCTACCACCACCACACAGCTTAGAGCTTACCATAGCTTCAATTCTTCCCAGGACTGGGAGGAACATTCTCTGTCTATAACAACTCCCCATATTCAAAGTTAAGTTTGAAAATTTTTCCCCTGCCCACAGAGAATATCTGAATACTTGATTATACAGACTATGAAAAATTATAAATGAGTATAGGGCACAGAGAAGCAGATATTAGGTATGACAATCTGCAATACATAACCAATGAAGAACTGAAAAAAGGAGAAAAATATGGTAGAAAGGAAAGAAGGGCTGGTTATGTGGAAACAATAAGAAATGACAGGCAACCAGACAGAGTGCTTCACTGGGAGAGAAATATCGGGACTCCCTGAGCGTCAGTTCTAGAGCTGCTCTGGCTAGGATCAAGAGGACGGACCCCAGGACTTGTGATAATTATATCTGCAGCAAGAAGGTATGAGGTGTCAAATTCAGAGACTAACATCTTAACCGAGGGCAACATAAAGAGGAAGGTGAAACAGACTGTAAATGTCTCGTATATCACTGCCTTTTACCAGTGGATGGTAGTAAACAAAAGCAAAAGAAGGCAGACTACAAGCCTTACTCAGGATCTGTACAAGTCAGCTTTGGAGGGGAAAATACTGCTTAAATTTGGAACAAATACACTAATTGCTCCATTGTCTGTCTTACATTGTTATGATGGGAAGAAAAAAAATAATTGTGAAAGCATTTTGTAAACTGCAAATTGCAATACAAATTTAAGAGGTGATTAAATAATCTTCTAAACCCAAACCATGAGAGTTTCTGAGCTTGAAATATTGCATTTTAAAAACTGGATTTGACTTTTTTCCCTCTGAAATTCTTGTAGATACAGTAGATGATTTTAGAAGTGGAAGCCTTTTGACATCATAAAGAAATACAATTACAATACAAATAAACCTTCAGGAAGCCATCCACTGACATTTGCTACCTGTGAACATGACTGAAAATATACATTGCCTCTGTAGCTTTCTTAAATGGAAAGAGAATTGTGACTTGCACTGATAAAAACTAAAACATAAATTTTTATGTATAATTCAAAGGAAAAGCTAGCTGAAAGAAACAAGATTTGTGACATCAATCTTGGCTAAAATTTGTAGTGAGAAGCAGTGTTTAGGTTTTTAAAAATGAGTTGGGGAAAGAATATCTAATCTGAATTAATTTCTCAGTCAGTCTCTTAAACCAAGGATATTCCTTTGAAGCCTCCTATTATTGAGTGATTAACTAGAATTCAATATAGCTCCGATTAACATAACTTAGCTGTCCTGATTCTCAAATGTCAGTTCTGCAGGGCATAATATACCTTCTTAACTTTAAATATTGCTTCAGAAAACATGTTCTTCATTTACTACTCATATTAAGATGAGATGAATTCTAAAGGGCTTCTTCACAAGATGATATCCTATTCTCTAACCTACAAGACAGAGAATCTGACTGAAAAATATTTTTGGAAGATCAAAAAATAAATATTGAAGAACTAATAGTTCATAACTGACAAATTATAAAACAAGTCCTACTCACCAGCCTTGAAAAATATCATTTAAGCAACATGATTTAAATGTTTTAAAAAGCTAACACATTGCTTAGCATAATGCAACATTTACCTAAATTATTTTAACAATTTTTGGTAAATATTTCTTTTCATAGGATACCTTGTTTCAAAATACTTCATTTTAAAATTAATTGTATATTTGAAAATTTGAAAGAATTAAAAAATCATATTTAAAGTGTTAAACATTTAAGTTAACTGACATGAAATAGAGATCTAAAACAACACAATTTAAAAAAAATTTTTTAAAATTGAACTAACAAGGAATTTCCATGAAGAGAAAAAGTTCTGGTCTAAAAAGGCACAAGATTTATCTGACTTTTAATGAATAAAGAATGCCTCTATACTATAAAATTATTCTTAAAAATTAAGAATGATGGAGCAGCTGGGTGGCTCAGTAGATAGAAAGCCAGGCCTGGAGATGGGAGGTCCTGGTTTTAAACCTGGCCTCAGACACTTCCTAGGTACATGACCCTGGGTAAGTCACTTAACTCCCATTGCCCAGCCTTCACACACACTCTTCCACCTTAGAACCAATACATAGTATTGATTCTAAAAAGGAAGTTAAGGTTTTTGAAAAAAAATCGAGAATGAAAACATATTATCAAACCCCTTCTTAGATATAGAATCTTAATACCTAAACCAGGAAAATATAGAGACACTAAGGACAAGTACAGACAAGTATTACTAATAAATATTAATTTAATATTCAAATAAAATCCTAGAAAAAAGATTTTAGTAATCAGTTATTATTGGTTTTGGGTGGGCAGTAAGATGAGGAGTGGTCCAAATTTTTTATTTCATCAATATTTACTCTGAGATAAAGGAGCTCTCTCAATGAAGAAAAATAGACAATTCTGGGGAAAAATTAATGACCAAGGGCAGTTGCCAGCAATACCACTTGCTGCCGCTGAGAGGAGCCAAGGATCCTTTCCTTCTCTTACTCCACCACCATTGCTCCATTTCCCAGTTCCCTGTAGGCACGAAATACCCATTGACAGCTGGACACCCTCTTCCTCCTCTTGGCTAGAGGTATCCCAGAATCACTCTGTTACTTAGACCTGCCATCCTCTTTGGCAGGGATTATCCTATCTGCCATCACTCCCCAAGTTCTTCAGGGTCTTGCCAGCTGTCCCATTATTTTTCCTCCCCATGAACGGACTGTGAATGGGAGCCCTCCTTTATGTTTCGTCTCCCTCAACTAGAAAGTGAGCTCCTTAAGATTAGTATCTCTAGAAAGAACTATGGGAGTAGAAATGCACAAGCAAAATACAGGACATCACTTATCATATGTATATATGGGTATGTGATTTGGGGTTTAGGCCTTTAAAAAAATCACTCGATAGCAAAAATAAATAATATAGAAATAGGTATCAAATGACAACATTTGTGCAACCCAGTGGAATCATTTGTCAGCTCTGGGAGGGGGAAGAGAAGAAGAGGGGGGAAGGAAATGAATCATGTAAAAATGGAAAAATATTTTAAAATAAATAAATTTAAAAAAAGATTAGTATCTCTAGCTTATTGTTATATCTATTATACAGTTATATACTTTCCCTTCTTAGGGATCGAATCTTTGGATTCTAGGTGGACTTTTTTGTGCTCACTTGACAGATGCCTTTAACCTACAATGGAAACACATTGTCACTTTAGCCATGTCAGCCTTAAGCAGAGGTTAACTCTGGGCATCTGGCTGGCCTCCTGACAAAATCAGAACTGATTTCTGATTCTCTCTCTTTTTTTGGAGAGCTTCCTGACCTCCAATTCAGCCAAAACAAGAATTCTTGGTTTCCTGTCCATTATCTGAAGATATCACTGGCCTTTTCTTCTCTTTGGTGACTTCTGACCTGGTCTCTTATCCACTTTCTAAAAGTCCCCTTTACTTTCTTCCAGACACTATTTAAATTGGGGGACACATTGCAGCAATTAGAATGAGAGCTACTTAAGTTTTTTTTTTTTTAAGGAGGAAATTTGATCATATTCTCTTACCCATTTCATTTCTTTCATTTGGCAGCAAATGCCTCTTGGAATGAATGACTCTATGGCAATCCAGATGTCTCTAGAGTGGGGAAAAGGAAACTCACAAGACTTATGTTTCTAAAAGAGATTTATTAGAAGATATTCTGAACAGTCAGCTGGAGGTGGTATTTCCAATTTGGAACTTGAAATATGTTTTCTGGATTGGGGCAATGGAATGACAGAACCCCTGACTGTGGTATTGTACTAGTTCCATATATGACTTCCCTCCTTTCCCTTTTTCTATACGAAAAGTTCCTTGTCAGACATGTCTTAGAGATATTTCTTCTTTTTCAAATGTTCCAAATGGTGACTGTTGGGCAACAAAATAGTTATTAGGACAGGGACAGCTAGATGACTCAATGGATTGATGACTCAATCATCCAGAGATGGGTTCAAATCTGGTCTCAGACATTTCTAGCTATGAGATCCTGGGCAAGTCACTTAATCCCCATTGCTTAGTCTAGTCCAGTGATTCCCAAAGCGGGTGCTACTGCCCCCTGGTGGGTGCTGCAGTGATCCAGGAGAGCAGTGATGGTCACAGGTGCATTTATCTTTCCTATTAATTGCTATTAAAATTAAAAAAAAATTAATTTCCAGGGGGCTAAGTAATATTTTTTTCTGGAAATGGGGTGGTAGGCCAAAAACGTTTGGGAACCACTGGTCTGGTCCTTACCGCTCTTCTGCCTTGGAATCAATATAGAGTATTGATTCTAACACAGGAGGAAAGGTTTTTTAAAAATATTATTAGGTAACTCTACTTCCAGATCTACCCTTTGGGACCTTATTTCTAGTACCTGGTTGAAGGACATAAGAGAATGGGAATAAAAGTTCCTTGATTTTTTCAAGGTAAGCTAAGCAGGAGGACTTGGAGGGTCTTTTCTACCATGACAAGTACTAGGAGACCATCTGGTCCTAGATGGACATTTTAAGGTTATTATAAAAAGAGGAGGAAGATCTTTCACTCTAGTTTTATAGAGAAAAACAAAAAATAAGGGACAATTAATACTTAAAGGGTATATGGTAATTATCTGGAAAGTGGTAAATGAAGTCTCTGGTTATATTCTCAAGAGATCAAAGGCCTCATAAAAATACTTAAAGAGCACCCCTCCCCTTGCACCTCCACGGTATTCTACATGTGAAACACTAACTCAGATTTCATATAAGAGAGGCATTAAATTCTCATACCCAAAGATCTTAACATGGTCGTATGGCTATGTATAAATGTTTATACACATTTTTATCTTCTGTGGCAAACAATATTGACTTATTTGACAGAATGAAGAAAGTAAGCACTTTGCTGTCATAGAATTCCAAGAACAAAACTTTATTCTCATAAACATAATAAGACACTATTGCAGAAGTCACAAAATTTGTAGGCTCTACCACACCATCACAGTGCTTCATACATCATAGATACAAAATAAATGACTATTCTTGTTGATTTGTCTGGTAAAGGGCAGATTTTTGACCTCTCACTCCGACTCATCACACTCCAAGATTTTGATCTTTTGATTAATTCCCTGGTATCTTTCATTTATTTCACTTGACCTACCTGGTCAGACTCCTGATAAGTAACAATCACATAAGTATGACTTTGAATGCATAGTAAATTCTTAAAAAGGAAACTTGATGAGTTTGCAGATGAACGTTTCTTTGGGGATGATTGTTTCTTCCTATGAAAAGCATGGGCATACCCACTGATGACCTTGAGAAGATTGGGGGACATTTATTAGGTCAGATTCAGCAATAGTCAATTGAAGTTGAAAACATCTTAAATACAGAAGATGAATTTATTTCCCTGAATGAGGATTCGGGATGAATTTGTTGGTTTGGATGGAGTTAGTTCTTTGTGGCAGGCCTACAAAAGAGAGTCTTCTTTGCAGACTCAGGCCCTTTTTATAGGAAAGAGCAAAACATAGCAGAGTGGACCTTGGTTTTAGGGTGAATTCAATAGTATGCTGGCAAATGTTCAATAACCAGTTCTCTAGATTAAAAAAAAAAGATACACTTTTAGGTTTAATTCACATCATTAACATTTTTTAAACCCCAGGTTTGCCATCACTGATCTATAGTCATATGAAAAAATGTACCAAATTACTACTGATTAGAGAAATGCAAATGAAAACAAGACTGAGATACCACATCATACCTATTAGATTGGATAACATGACCAAAAAGGAAAATGAAGAATGTTGTAGGGGATGTAGAAAAATTGGGACATTGATATACTGTTGGTAGAACCATAAACCAATACAAGTATTACGGAGAGCAATATAGAACCAAGGCCAAAGGGCCATAAACCTATTCATACTCTTTGACCCAGTAATACCACTCTTGGGTCTGTATCCCAAAGAGATAAGAGATAAGAGAAAAAGACTTACCTGTTCCAAAATATTTTTAGTAGCTCTTTTTGTAGTGGCAATGGAAAAAAGTGGGAAACAGAAGGATTGTCCATGACTTGGAGAATGGTGGACCAAGTTTTGGTATATGAATATTATTGTACCATAAGAAATGATGAAAGATATCACACAGAGAGAAATAGCATATATTGAACCACAAGACACCATTAATATCATATACTTTACACAGAGTAATAAAAATAACCTCACAATTATGAATCTAAAAATTATTTGGCTTGGTTTCAGGATTTCCTTTTTTGAGAATGATAATCGCATATGGCCTCTTCTGAAATGAAATTGATATATCACTTAAAGTGTGAATGTCCTCACCAGTTAACATATTTTGAAGGTGAGAAAAATTGGATTAATTTATTAGTCAAAACAAAACTCAAAAAAATGACATAAATGATAGTGTGAACATACTTGAGACAAGAATGACAGGCTCTTAGCCAGAGATGAAATGTATGTAATAGGAGTTGAAGCTTTAAGAATCTGATTAAGTGGGCTTTAAACTGAAAATAGAGATATGGGAAATGAAATAATTATATAAATCCACAATCTAGTTTAACTCAGAGAGAAGGAAGTACTCTCTGGAACAGAAGAAGCGGGGAGGCTTAGGATTACATACAAATGTATAGTGTATGAGTAATAAACAAAATGAGCTCAAAGACTGTCTTCATTCTACATTATAGGCACTTTAATAAAGTTTTTTAAAAATCAAATTGAAACTAAAATCCTCAAAACAATGAAAAGGTACACTTTTTCAAAATGAAAAGATGGAATAAGAGATAATCAAGCAGTATTGCATTAATAGTAATTACCATTTATATGGTGCTTTAAGGAGCCAAGTGTCTTACAAATATTATCATATACATATATTTTTTTCATAAGAATCCTGAGGTTGGTGCTATTATTATTATAGATGGGGAAAACTGAGGCAGACAGTGTTTAAGTGACTGGCTCAAGGCCACGCAACTAGTAAGTGCGTGGGGCTAGATTTGAATTAAGGCCTCTGGATGAGACCTGATTTGGAAAGAAATAAATATAATGGATGGGGCCATAATGAACTGGCTATAGAATATTTGGTCCTCCTGCCACCCATAACTAGGCTACTTCCATGATCCTGAAATCCGAAAACCCTCTTTTTCATAATAGTCTCCTGTCCTGTCTCTAGCTTTGCCTCACTCCTCCAAAACTATTCTTCATTCTCAGCATGACCTGTCCTCCTATTATTTTCTATTATTCCTATTCACCATCCCTGCTCTGGGCCCTTTATTTTCTTTTCATAGTCTTGAATTTATACTCTACCAAATGAATTTTATAGGGCTTCTAGTTTTAAATCCTTTATCTCCTTGTCCTAATATTACTATATCCTGCCAATCTTTACCCTAGCCATTTTGTTGCATGACAATACTTAATATTCTGTCTTGGAATTTTTTTCTTCTCTTGGAGCAAAGAAAAAAGAAAATACCTTATGCTTTTCCTTCCTAGTTTCAATCTCCTATTACAGTGATGAGAGAAGGTGCCATTCCAGCTATTCCATTTCAGCCACCATTCTCTATGCCTAGACTCCAGGCTCTTGTGGGAAGAGGAAAAGCTCTATTCCATCTTGCCAGTCTCCAACCACTGAGGTAAGGGAAGAAGAGAACATTCTGTCAAGTTTCTATTCCTCCAAGAAGAGTATCACCACTCTTTTGGCTTCAAATTTTTGCTCCCTCATCCGAAGTACCCAAGACTCCAAAAGTTTGCCACCCTGACGTCATAATATTATTGACATTGAAATTTTTTCTAAAAATTTCTCCCAATAGTTAACAAATTCCTTCCCCCCTGGTCACACCTTCCTGATCCTAGTGATTCTGAACCCTTATAAGTCATCATTTAAACCTCATTTTTCATCTCCACTTTCTAATTCCTTATTCCTATTCCCCTTCGATTTCTACCCCCAATACTCCACCTCTGGAATCCCTGATCCATTAGTAACAAACTTGATTTCGTCTTAAATCTTTTCCTTTCCTATTCCTTTTACCTTCTGATTCTTGGTGAGACCTGGCTTCCTCCTGAGGAGACAGACTTCCTGATCACCCTTTCCAACACTGGCTGCACTTTCACTGATCTCCTTCAAGTCATTGGTTAAGATGGAGAAGTTGGAATATCTCTTGCTCTTCATTGCCACTCCCATGGTCTGCCCTCTACCACTATCAATCAGTAACTTCTCTTTTGAGGTTCATGAAATTCATATCTACTACCCAATAAAAATCCTGGTAGTTAATTGTCATCAGTGCTCCAGGACATTCTTCTTCCTTTGTCATTGAATTCAGTACCTAGCTCATAATTTTTCTCTTCTCTTCACTTGCCTTCATATCAGAGGACTTCAACACATATAATAATATTACCTAATCTCAGTTCCTCAATTTACTCACTTTCTATGACCCACTCTTCACCCCCACTTCAGTGGCACACAAAAATGGTCATACCCTTGATTTTGCTGTCACCTACAAATGCACCACTTCCATGTTCATGAATTCTGAAATTCTCTTATCTGATCACTATATACATTCCACCTCTCCCCCATTTTCAAACACCAAATCCTACACTACACACACTCCAATTCTTCAACTTCTCAGTTATCTTCCATGCTGGTATCCCTGCACTAGCTACACTCTCCTACGATTTCCATCTTGAACCCTTGGTAAACCAACTCAATTCTTCATTGTACACTTCTCTTGAGTCCTTTGCTCCCTTATTATTTTTTTTTAAACCCTTGTACTTCGGTGTATTGTCTCATAGTTGGAAGATTGGTAAGGGTGGGCAATGGGGGTCAAGTGACTTGCCCAGGGTCACACAGCTGGGAAGTGGCTGAGGCCGGGTTTGAACCTAGGACCTCCTGTCTCTAGGCCTGACTCTCACTCCACTGAGCTACCCAGCTGCCCCCTGCTCCCTTATTTTATTATTGATTTGCACTTGTCCCCCACCTTGATGCAAAGGCTACTTTTATAGCCCTTACAAAGGACATTTCTTCATCTTGTCTATTCTAATTTTATTTCTAGTGACAATGGAATTCTTCTTATTTCATCCTCAACAATGGGTTCCAAATTAGGGCATTAGATGGGTCTTCTATGCCTCATAGTACCCTCAGTAAGCAGGTATCATGTGGAATGATGGAACAGACACTTGAAACAAGTTCTGTACTCCCAAGTATAATAGGTAATCCCTTTCTGGCTAGCTAGACCACTTGACTTGGACAGTCAATTTTTTAAATACCTCTATTCCTCACAAGTCTTTACTATCCCCAGGGTGGGCTAACTCATTTTCATAGGAGGGAAGGGTACCACTAGGTTATAACTGTGTTCAGTAAATTATTGACCACACAACCAGACTAACCCTCCCTTTTCCCACCTAACACACATACAGAAGGAGGGTAGAAGATCTGTTCTGCAGGTCGTCTTAGTCATGGTAGAAATAATTCCAATTATATTCCAAATAATTCCAATACATTGATCTCTCCTGGCCATGTCCTGATGGTCTTGTTAGGGGACCAATCACCTTTTACATTTATCCTGTTTAAGGACCTACTTAGCTTTGACTAGGAGAGCCAATTTACAGCTCAGGTAACCTATTGGGATCATAAAATGAGCCTAAACAGGAATATGGGTGAGCCATAGAAGTAGTGAGGCACTTGAGGAAGCAATCTGGTGAAAACTACCAGGTGGTGATAAATGAGTCACATCTGAAAAATAACAGGCCACAGGAAATTGTGGATTTTGCCCACTAGACAGTCCAACTATAGGCTGGTGACAGGACCTGAAAGGGAGGATATGGGCAGGGTAGAGAATCCTAGACTCTGGTATTTACCCTTGCTTGCTTTTATTCCCATGGGTATATAATATCATACTTAGGATGAAAATAGATAATAGACATTCAGACTCTATTTGAACTGGTCCTATTGATCTATTTGATTCTTTTTACTTGATCCTTTGATCCTTAAAAGATAGAATAAAGCAAACCCTGACAGCACCATAAAGGTGCTTCTATCTTTTGCAAAGGATTCTCTAAGTTCTGTTTTCCCCTCAGGTACCTGATTGCTGTGTCGACAATTCTGAACATCTTGGACCCAACTCAAGCAACAGCAGATGCATCTAACTTCAGCACTTGCTTCTGAAGATGGCTCTGTCACCTGAGCCCAAGAACATATGATGCAAGAATCTGAAGTTTCTATGTTAATATAAACCCAAACTTTTCTAGAGAGATTGTACAGTTAAGAGGTTTCAAGCTATGAGAGGAGAACAATGCAATGGGATACAGGTAACATAATATCACAGTCTGTGAGCAAATTACTTTAAAAAAAAATCCTTACTTTCTGTCTAGTAAAAATTCTAAGAACAGAAGGGCAAGGGCTAGGCAAAAGGAGTTAAGTGACTTGCTAAGGGTCACACAGCTAGGAAGTATCTGAGATTAGATTTGAACCCAGGTGCTTCTGACTCCAGACCTTGGTCTCTATCCACTGTGCCAATTAGTTACCCTCCCCAATTACCTTCTTAATGGCAGAAAATGGAGTTTTGAATACTACTGGTAGCTACTTTAACAAGGAAAGCACTTTTTGCAAATTCTGCTGTATAAATAGCGTACCATAGGTAAATATGGATCTTCTCTTCCTGTCATCCTTCATCCTGTGATTTGGGGAAATAGAAAGTTAGTACTTAATTTCTCTTTGCAAATGTATGAATGAATCCAGGCTCTGTGAATGAGGAGAATCCTTGGCATCATGGAAATATATATTCCTCTCTGTACCATTTAAAATAGAATCTATATAAAGCACTATGGAAAGTATCCTTAATCTCTTTGATGGCATTGCATTCCCCACCCACAAAAAAATATGTTGGGGAAGAGGGAGTAGTGGTCTGATCTTTCACAAGGGATCAAGATCCCTGCTCTATGGCACTATAATTTCCTGGGGGTTGGGATGAAATCAAAGATAAGAGGTTTCATTAGCTTAAAAACATCATTCTTCCATGACTAGAGGTGGCTGAAACTGCAAAAAAATTCATCAAAAACATTTCCTTAACCCCAGCCAAGGTGACTAACAAGACTGGAAAGATTGGAAATGCAAGATTGAAATCAGAGTTCTCTATTATGCACAGTGATAGCTGATAGACAACTGGATTATCTGGATTATTTAAATCCAGCTAGAGGGGGCAGGTCTGAATTCTAGGTAAAGCCACCTGTTGCCCTGGGGTATTTGCCAGTGGGAAAGTTGGAGAAGCTTTAGGACAATAAAGGAGTAGGCCAACTGAGTTTCTGGTGTTCACTTCTCTTCTCCATGTGGGATTTATTCTCATGGCTGGGATACAGCTCCTCAGGGGCCTGCATCCAATTTGCATTCCTAACTCTAGCCCTCTGCATGATACACGAGTCATAATCTTGATGATAATTTGCTATGTACTGAAATGCAGTTAGCAGGAACTCACTAGTTTCTTTACCATCTGGCTTATACATGCCCTAGATGGGAGAGCTTTTGATGGCGTGATGGGACATTGGAATGTCTTGTGAGCCAGTGAAAACTGATATGTTAGCCTCAGAGATCCCCATCCCTAAGAAGCATGTTTGACCTAGAGAATAAGCATTTTCATTACCCCTTCTCCTCCTAGCGTCTTTGTAGATGGTATCATTAGAGTTAAGTTTCCTACTTCTTGGCTCTCATTCCTCATCCTCATTGAGCAATTTAGAAAATACCCTTACTTCATTAGTCTAAGCTATACATTTTTTAAAAAAGTCCTTACCTTCTCTCAGTGTCTATTCCAAGATAGCAGAGTGATAAAGGCTAAGCAACTGACTTTTTTTAAATTTATTTTTATTTTATTGATTAATTATGAAAAATTTTCCATGGTTACATGATTCATATTCTTTCCCTCCCCTCCCATAGCCAACATGCAATTCCACTGGGTTTTACATGTGTCATCGATCAATATTTATTTCCATATTATTGATATTTGCATTAGACCAGTGATGGGCAAACTTTTTAAAGAGGGGGCCAAAGGAAAGGAAATGCTCATCTGTCAATCTGTTTCTAAGGCAACTCTTTCTAAGTTTCATTGTATTGTATCCTATTCATTGTATCCATCAGATTAGGAATAATGTCTCAGGGCCAGATAGAACATTTCAGGGGGCTGCATCTGGCCCCCCAGGGCCATAGTTTACCCATCACTGCACTAGAGTGATCGCTTAGAGTCTACATCCCCAATCACATCCCCATCGACCCATGTGGTCAAGCAGTTGTTTTTCTTCTGCATTTCTACTCCCACAGTTCTTTCTCTGCATGTGGGTAGCATTCTTTCTCATAGGTCCCTCAGAATTGTCCTGGATCATTGCATTGCTGCTAGTACAGAAGTCCATTACATTCTATTTTACCACAGTATATCAGTCTCTGTGTACAATGTTCTTCTGGCTCTGCTCCTTTCACTCTGCATCAGTTCCTGGAGGTCTTTCCAGTTCACATGGAATTCCTCCAGTTTATTATTCCTTTTAGCACAATAGTATTCCATCACTACCATATACCACAATTTGTTCAGCCATTCTCCAATTGAAGGATATACCCTCATTTTCCAATTTTTGCCACCACAAAAAGCACGGCTATAATGTTTTTGTACAAGTCTTTTTCCCTATGATCTCTTTGGGGTATAAACCCAGCAGTGGTATGGTTGGATCAAAGGGCAGGCAGTCTTTTAAAGCCCTTTGGGCATAGTTCCAAAAGCAATGGACTTTTCAAGAGCCATACAACTAGGAAGTGTCTGAAGTCCAAATTTAAACCTAGACCCTCCTGCCTCCAGACCAGGCGCTCTATCTACTGAACTATATGCTTATAGACAACAGAACAGTCTCCTATTGATACTGTTTTGTCTATTTGTTTAAAACTCTTATTAAGTTTGAGCACTGAAGCACTGACTCTTTCTTGGAGGATGGCTACCCTCTACCACTCAGATTCCAATATGTGCTGATACAACAGGCATGGAAATCATGCACTGAAAGTGTTTCTTTTTGGCATCTGTTTTTCTCTTCTTTTAATAAGGAACATAGAAAGTTTTGTCAAAAGCTATTCCAAGGCGGGGGCAGCTGGGTAGCTCAGTGGATTGAGAGTCAGGCCTAGAGACGGGAGGTCCTAGGTTCAAATCCTGCCTCAGACACTTCCCAGCTGTGTGATCCTGGGCAAGTCACTTGACCCCCATTGCCAACCCTTACCACTCTTCCACCTAGGAGCCAATACACAGAAGTTAAGGGTTTAAAAAAAAAAAAAAAAAAAAAAAAAAAAAAAAAAAAAGCTGTTCCTAAGGCAGCTAAGTGGCTCAGTGGATAGAGAGCCAGGCCGAGAGATGGGAGGTCCCGAGTTCAAATGTGACCTCAGACACTTCCTAGCTGTGTGTCTCTGGGAAAGTCACTTAATCCCAATGGTCTAGCCCTTACCATGCTTCTGCCTAGGAACTGATATTAAGTATTGATTCTAAGACAGCAGGTAAGGGTTAAAAAAAAAAAAAAAAGCTATTCCTATATGGTATTGTCACTCCATCTAAACTCCCTTGCACTGCAATTAAAAAAATGCTTTATTGATGCTTTTTAGGAATTCCAATTGTTTCTCAATAAGTCCTCACAAAACTGTCCCTTATAACAAGGAATTAGTTAACTGGCATATATATATTAAGGGTCTACTATGTGGCGGTCATACTATGTGTTAAGCTCTGGAATTTCAAAGAAAAGCAAGATAGTCCCTGTTCTCAATTAGCTCATGGTCTAATTGGGGAGGCAATATAGAAACTATATGCAAACAATATGTACAAGGTAAGCCTTTCTCAGTCCTCCTTAATTTTCCGGAAAATTAAGGAGGACTGAGAAAGGCCTCATATAGAAAATGGAAATTTAGCTGGGCCTTAAAGGAATAGAGGGAAATTAAGAGGCAGAGATGAGGAGGAGGAGAATTCCAGACATGGAGAGTAACCAATGAAAAGGTATAGTCAGGAGACAGTATCGTGCAAGGAACATTAAGAAGGGCGGTGTCACTGAATCTCAGAGAATATGGTGGGGCGATAGAGGGGAGAGAGTAAAGTGTAAGAAGACTGGAAAAAGGGCAGCTAGGTGGCTCAGTAGATAGAGAGTCAGGACTTTGTATGGCAGGTCCTGGGTTCACATCTGACCTCAGAATCTTCTTAGATATGTGATCCTGGGCAAGTCACTTAACTCCACTTGCTTATTCTAGGACAGAAGGTAAGGTTTTTAAAAAATAAAAACAAAAAGAAGACTGGAAAAGTTGCAAGGGGGAATGTGTTATAAAGGACTTTGAATGTCAAACAAAGGATTTTCTGGAAACACTGAAGTTTATTGAATAAGAAAGTGGCATGGTCAGACCAGTGCTTTAGGAAACTAAATTTGACAGGTGAGTGATAGATGCATTGGAGTCAGGGAGATCAATCAGAAGGCTATTGCATTAGTCCAGGTATGAGATGATGAGGGCTACACCAGAGTTGTGGCAGTGTGACAGGAAAGAAGGAGCTATAAAGTAGGATCTACAAGACAGCAACTGATTGGATAGTGGTGTGGAGGAAAGTAAGGAGTTAAGAATAATAACACATGAGATTAGGTGATTAGACAGATAATGGTGTTCTTAATAATAAGAAGAAAGTCAGGAAGAGGGTATAGTTTGTAGCTGGGGAGAAGATAATAAAGTCTATTTTGTTAAATATTGAAAAACATTTAAGTTAAAAAACTTAACCCAGCAACATTGACAGCTAACTCAATATTTCACACTTGTAATGAAGTTAGAGTTTAAGAGAACCTGATAAGATAGAAGCAAGGATAGTTAATGAAGAATGAGTGTGAAAGTGTGATATGGTCCTGGGACAATAGTGTGGGAAATGTTGAACTCCAGAATGACTTGGGACTAGTAAGGAATTATGAAAACATTTAGGACAAAGGAAGATTCAGATAACAGCTAATACCAGCACGTAGGTCAATGGGATAATAATAATAAGAGACATCAGGAGAAAAGGTAGAATTTCGCATGCCATATTTTCTTTTTCTCTCTGAATAGGGATTATCATTACCTTGGAAGGGATAAAATAGCTAATTGAGGAAATAGTATGAAAGAATCTAGCAACTCTTGAGGATATAAAGTCAGTAGGCCCAGATGAACTACAATCAAGGGTACTGAAAGAACTGGTAGATGTGATTGCTGAGTGGTTGTCCATTATTTTTGAAAGATTGTGGAAAGTGAGAAAAGTGTCACAGGGTTGGAGAAAGGCAAAAGTTCCAATGTACAGAGAGAGAGAAAAGAGTACATTCTGCCAAATATAGTTAAATAGGATTATCTTTCATACTTGGCAAAATTCTTAGAACTTCTTATTAAAGGGATGCTTAGTAAATATCTAGGAAGTGGGTTTTGCAAAGAGCCAACATGACTTCAAGAACAGGTCATGATGGAGCTAACAAATCTGGCAGTTTTCTTTCTTAGGATTGCTTGCCTGGTAGAAGAGATAGCTGTAGATATAGGTTACCAAACTAGCTTCTTAGCAAAGCATTTGACAAAGTCTCCTATACTGTTTTTTGTTGAAAAGAAGAGGCGACATGGGCTGTAAATAGTGGAATACTTAAGCAAGCAAATTCAGAAGTGATCCCAAAGTCTGATATAAGAAGAAGTCATTGATAGTTCAAAGGAGGAAGTGCCCCAGAAAACTGTGACTATCATTCTCCTGTGTCACATTTTTATCAATGACTCCTTTCCAAATATCACTCTCCATCTTCCACAATTGGTGAGCTCTATTTATGAAAAATATTTTTTAAAAGAGAAAAAATAGCATTTTAGAAAACTGCCAACAGATCCACTATGCCTGACAGTATATGCAATATTTCATACCCACCTCTGCAATGAAGATCTGGAGGTATATTTTTTTCCTATTCTTCTCTAGGGACCAACTTGGTCATCATAATTATACAATCTATATCAACAACTTAGTAAATAGGTTAAGTTGGAGTTTCATCAACTTTCATAATAACTTTTCAGTTTTATTCCTTCCTTTAACTTGGAGTTGATTGTTGATGTTTGATCTAATACAATGACAATCTGACTGTAGATAGCTGATTCAGAAATGACTTCCACATCAATAACTAGCTGTTTCTTATTCATTAGATGATAATCATATAATCAATTTCTTTTCTTTGGCTGTTATTTGATGCTTTTCACGTCCAGTGCCTTTCATCTTTCTTCTTGAAGAAAACACTCATGATAGGCATTAGATTTCTTCCTAGTTTATAAGCTTTTGTTATTTCAACTAAAAACAGCTAATGGGATCTTAAGTGGTATTAAGAGAGGCACAAAGTCCAGGATTATGAGATGGCATCTCTGATTTGTTCATAAATTTTGAAATGGTCTCATCTGATCACAATCTGTTGTCATTCCATCTCATCCTCTGCCTTTGCTACCTTAATCCTAGTTCTTAATTCTCACTCGACCTCCAATTCTGTTGGATTGAAGTTCTGGTCTGGCCCTTTTTTTCTTTCACCACTTCTATTTGTGCAAATGATTTTCAGATCTACTTATTCAGCCCTAACCTCTTTCCTAACCTCCAGGCTTACATCACCAAATGTCTATTGGATATCTCAAACTATATGTCCTGTAGACATCTTAAATTCAGCACATCTAAAACTAAAGACATCATATGTTCCCCCAAGCCTTCTTCTCTTTCTAATTTTCCTATTACTGCCAAGGATAACACCATTCTCATAGATATCCAGGCTCACAACCTCACATCCTCAACTACTCATTTTCTCCCCTGCCCCATAACCAATATGTTGTCAAACATACCTTTGTAATATTTCTTGTATATGCTCCCTTCTTTCTTCTGATACTGCCACCACCCCTGGTGCAGGTCTTCATCATCTTATACTTGTATTACTCCAATAGATTAGAAGTTGGCCTCCCTGCCTCCAGTCCCTCCCCAGAGAAGGAGATAACTGGTTATCTTCTTCTCTGCTGTAAAACTGACCTTCCTAAAAGTGCAGGTCTAATTATGTCACCCTCTCCTCTACTCCCATTAAATAAACTCCAGTGGCTCCATATTACTTCTAGGATCAAATAGGAAATATTTCTAGTGTTCAAAACCTTTTATAACTTGGCCCTCTTATCTTTCCAGTATTCTTACCCCTCCCCCCTTATCTGCCCTTTGCCCCCCACTCCACCCCATTGTCTATTCACAAATTCAGTGACCCTGGTATCCTTTCTGTTCCTTGTACCAGACATCTGCTGACATTGTTCATGCATAGAATTCTTTCTCTGCTCATCTCTGCCTCCTGGCTTCCCTGGCTTCCTTCACGACCCAGCTATTTCACATCTGCAAGAAGCTTTTCTTGATCCTCCTTAATGCAGGTACCTTCTGTTTGTTGATTATTTCCAAATTATCCTGTATATATCTTGTTTGCATGTTGCCTCCCCCATTAGATTGTGAGTTCCTTAAAAGTAAGGACTGGCTTTTGCCTTTTTTTGAAACTCCAGAGCTTAGTGCTATGCTTTAGCATAAAGTGCTTAGTAAAGTTTGTTGAACAACTATTTTGCCCTGATAAGACATTTGGAGTATTGCATTATTTTTGGTTGCCGGATTTTATGAAGGATATTTATAAACTGGAAAAAAATCAAACATTGGGTAAGTAGTAGGATGAATTGTCTCATAATTTTACTATTTGATGACTGTTTGAAGGAGGTTAAGATGTTTAGCTTGGAAATAACTCCAAGGGAAGAACACAATAGCTATCTTCCCATATGTGAAGGCTTATGAAAAAAAGATTAATCACTTTCAAAGAGACAGTTTGAAGCTTGATGTCAGTTTAATCATCATGTGCTGTGCTAGTCACTATCCAGGACCTATTTATTTATTTGTTTGTTTGTTTATTTATTTTTTAAAGCCCTTACCTTCCATCTTGGAATCAATACTGTGTATTGGTTTCAAGGCAAAAGAGCTGTAAGGGCTAGGGATGGGGGTTAAATGACTTGCCCAGGGTACAGCTAGGAAGCGTGTGAGGCCAAACTTGAACCCAGGACCTCCTGTCTCTGGGCTTGACTCTCAATCCACTGAGCCATCTAGCTGCCCCTTCTGGGTCCTATTTAACAAGAAAAATTAGCTCTGACAGTTATGTATTCTACCCCACAAAACAGAAGTGCTAAGTTCTCACTAAGGACTTGCCTTTCCATCTCCAAACTCTTCCTCCATGAGTGGTGATATCATTTCATCTGTTGCAGTGATATAGTTAGTGTGAATTTACTGGCTCTAATGTATAGTTGAAACCTTGCCCCATCCCTGAATATGTTATATTTCACTAGGTCCTTGGCATGATTCAACTATGCCCAGAAATGGACAAGCATAGTTGTATATGACATATAATGTTTAATTTATATGTTTAAAATGTTTAAAAAATGAAGAATGTATAAGAAGAATAAACAATACATAACAAAACATAACAAAACAAAACAGACTCTTCTAGATTCAGGTAGGCCTTAATAGCAGATAGCTAGCTGTGTCCCAACCCAGGAGATTTAGGGAGGTAGAAAGAGAACAAACATTTCTTAAGTACCTCTTATGCCAGGCACTGTGTTTAGTGCTTCATGACTATAGTCTCATTTGATCCTCACAACAACCCTATAAAGGATGTGCTAATTATAGTTCCTCTCCCATTTCACAACTAAAGAAACTAAGGCAGATGATTTATTTTATTTTATTTTATCTTTTAAAATTTCTATTTTGAATATTTTCCCATAGTTACATATTTCATGTTCTTTCCCTCTCCCCCAAGTCCCCCTTAAGCCCACTTAGCCGACACACAATTCTACTGGGTTTTACATGTATCATTGATCAAGACCTAATTTCATATTATTGATAGCTGGACTAGAGTTATCATTTAGTGTCTATATCCCCAATAATATCTCCATCAGCCCATGTGTTCAAGCAGTTGTTTTTCTTCTGTGTTTCTCCTCCCACAGTTCTTCCTCTGAATGTGGCTAGTTTTCTTTCTCATAAGTTCCTCAGTAAGGCAGACAGTTTAAATGACTTCTGTAGTCATGGCTATTAAGCATCTGAGTCCATATTTGAACTCAGATCTTCCTGACTTCAGGTTCAGTGCTCTATCCACTGTACTACCTAGCTACTTCTTTTAAGAAGGATGCCGTTTAGTTTATTTATTATCCCTGACTGCTCTTCTTTTGAGCAGGCAAAGAAGTGAAGAAAATTGCAGTTTTGCATTGATTTTTTGACTCGCAGAAGGTTGGGGTCTTGTCTTTAAATGAAGAAGTCAGGAACTCTGACACTGGGTCTTGGCTCCTTCTCCAAGTACCTCTGGAGTTTCTTAAAGGATCATAGCACAGATATAAGGTTGGACAGTGTGTTTCTGTTTGATATCTTGTCTCTGGCAGGATCCTCTGACTTCTTGTAAGGAGATTGATTGTGGAGTAGTGGGATAGACATAGGCAGACCAGACATGTAGAAAAAAACTCCTTCACTTTGACGTCACAAGACTTCTCTCTTGCTCATGACTCTGACTGAGAATTCTAGTTTATGTTTCTGATGGCTAGTGGCTGCATCACATTCCTTTTGTTGCTTCCCTGCATCTTTCCAGATGGTTGGGCTCCCAAGGAAAGAGCCGTAGTCATCAGATGGGTATCAATATTAACCCTTCGTTACATAAAGAAAAACAAAGTAACTATTTGAGCCAACCAAAATTGGAATTGTAGCAGAGTAGTTGGTTCAAGTAAGGATTGAATGAGGTGGTTTAAGAGGTCCTTTCCAATTCTGAGACCATTAGATTTTCTGACATGTACAGCCCAGGGAGATACAAACACAGATACTCCAGCTAAGCCACCCAGAAATGCCAGATTCTAATCCCTCAGCTACACTAACAGAGTTCTCACATTTGACTCACTTGTTGTTCTTATTTCTTTTTAACCAAAATGCTTGGTTCTAGTCATGAAAACAAGGGCTGATTTAGAAATAACATTCCAGAGTCCCTGAACCTCCTCTTCTTTATCTCTTGTCTGTAATCGGCTGTAGAGTGTGGAAAAGAGGTTGATAGTTTTGCTGCCTGTTTTGTCAAGTCAACTACTCTCTTTTCTTGATTCAGATGACAACTAGAGAACTATCAAATTATGTTGATCTTTGACCAGCCTCTCAGTCTGAGTGTCAGGATATAATCGTAAGCTGTCGTTGAGAAGTTAAATTAAATGTAAAGGTGTCTCTAGCCCTTATCCTATATGAACAATTCCATCTGACTGAACTAAAGGGAGAAATTTCGTTCGATAAAAAATAGACATATTCAGTTGATTCAGCCATGTCTGAATCTATGACCCCACTTGGGGTTTTCTTGGGAAAGACATCAGAGTGGTTTGCCATTTCCTTCTCCAGCTCATTTGACAGATGAGGAACTGAGGCAATCAGGGTTAAGCAACTTGCCTAGGGTTATGCAGCTAGTAAGTGTCTGAGGCTGGATTTGAACTGATTCCAGGCCTGGCACTCCATCCACTGTGCCACTTAGCTGTTCAAGACATGCTTTTACAATACATTAAATAGCAAAGTCCTAGGGATAGCAGTTTCAGTTCCAAGAAATGTAAGCTCAGGGACACTTTGTGGAAGAGACCCCTTTAGGGAGGGAATGAAGGGATTTTTCTCTCCTTTCCCATGTCCATTTATCATGGATTCTAGTAGAAACTTGCCCAGAGAAAACATCCCAACTTTCTTAAAATTTGCTAATTGCAGAAAATTTAAGGCACATTTGAAGTAGAAGAGACAAGCAATCTAGACATACATGAATGCAAAAAGGCAATAATTTGAGAGAGGAGGCAGCTTTGAAGAACAGAACCAAAGGCAGCAGAAGAGAGCTAGCTAAGAAAAGGAACAGATCATGGAATCATGGAATTTGAGATTTGGAAGGGACCTTGATGGCCATATATATAGTCCAAGCAAGATGAGAAGATATTCCCACTATGACATATACATCAAGTCTCTATTTGAAGAACTCTGAATCCACTTTCTTTTGAAGCAAGTCATTCCACTTTTGCTTTTTTAGCACCTCTCACATACACTCCTTTCTCTCCTTTTACACTGCCACAACCTGAAACAGGCCCTTATCACTTATCACTTCTCTTTTGGACTATTGCAAAAGCCTTCTGGTAGGTCTGTTTGTCTTAAGTTTCTCCTCATTCAATCTATCCTCCATTCAGTTGTCAAGTGATTTTCATAAATCACAGGTCCATATATGTTATCTCTTGCCACTGCTTATCTCTGCACTCAATAAACTCAAGTAGCTTTCTATTGCCCCAGGATCAACTAAAAAAGTCCTCTGTTTGGCATTCAAAGACCTCCTCCTACTCCCACTATGCACTTTCCAATTTTCTTACATCTTATTCCTTGCAAAGTACCCCAAGATCCTATGACAATGACCTCCTTGCTGTTACATGAACAAGACACTCCATCTCTTGGGTAAAGGCATTTTCTTTTTTTGACTCATTTTTTTTAAACCCTTGTACTTCGGTGTATTGTCTCATAGTTGGAAGATTGGTAAGGGTGGGCAATGGGGATCAAGTGACTTGCCCAGGGTCACACAGCTGGGAAGTGGCTGAGGTCAGGTTTGAACCTAAGACCTCCTGTCTCTAAGCCTGACTCTCACTCCACTGAGCTACCCAGCTGCTCCCCTCATTTTCTTTTTTAATTACATTTTTTCCTCAATTACATGTAGGTACAATTTTTTTATTTTGGTCAGTTAAAAACCATTTACTTATTTTGTAAGGTTTACGGAACTTAAATTTTTTTTAAATTATGATTTTTATTATTTGTTTTATTCAGCCCTTCCCTCCCTTCCCCACACCACAGAAAGCATCTGGCAAACAGATATGTATATCTAGATTAATGTCTTTCATGTTTCCACTTCTTATTTCATTATCTTCAGATGAACATTCACAAGTTATTCTTCAAATATAAAATCTGAAGCTTCTGATTTCACTCTTCATTATCGCATGTAGTTCTTTCTAAGTTTAAAAAATTTAATCTGCTCATTGTTTCTTATGGTGCAGTAGTATTCAATCACAATCATATACCACAATTTGTTTAGCCATTCCATAATTTATAGACACACCCTCAATTTCCAGTTATTTGCAATCTCAAAGAAAGATGCTGTAAATATTTTGGAACATATAGGTTCTTTTCCTTTTTTCCCTGATCTCCTTGGGAAATAGATCCAGCATTATTACTGGCTCTAAGGATACACACATTTTACTTTACAAATTTAATATAATTTAAATTCAATTTACTAATTACTCTGGGAGTAATTCCACATTGCTCTCCAGAATGGTCAGATCAGGTCACAGTGCCACTAACAGCATATTAATGTCCTCACTTTTCCGCATCCCTTCCAACATTTGTTATTTTGCCTTTTTGTTGTTTTAATCAATCTGATGGGTGTGGGATGAAACTTCAGAATTGTTTTGGTTTGCATTTCCCTAATCAAATACAAGGTTACTATAATCTTTTACTATGGTTTGTTTTATGTCTGTCCCATTCCACTAGTCTACCTTTCTGTATCTTAGCTAGTACCAGACAGTTTTGATAATTACTGCTTTATAATACAGTTAAAAAAATCTATTATTATTAGATCTCTTTCTTTTATATTTTAAAAAATTAATTCTTTTACTATGATTGATCTTTTGTTCTTCCAAATGAATTATTTTTTTAGCTCAATAAGATGATTTTTTGGTAATTTGGTTTAGTTGATTGGTAATTTGATGGCATTGAATAGATTAGATAAGATTGCCATTTTGATCATATGGGCTCTGCTCATTCATAAACAACTAATATTTCTCTGATTATTTAGATCTGACTTTATTTCTGTAAAAAGTGTTTTGTAATTTTGTTCTTGGCTTTATTTTGCATGTATATTCTCAGGTATTTTATTCTAACTGCAGTCAGTTTAAATGAAGTATCTCTTTCTATCTCTTCTTTCAGGGATATAATTTTTGATAAATGTTTTCTGACATTTTGCGATGTGTTCTCTACCTCCCTCTCCTCCCAAAATGACAGGTAATGTCATATAAGTGATACATATGCTATCACATACAGTTCATATTGTAAAGTTTAAATTCTTTTGAGAGTAATTTCAGGATAAGGATTTTGCCATCTCCCCAGAATCCAGACGACGAACCTTTTTGGTGAAGGCACCATGAAGATGCCTGACGACCCTTCACTGAACCATAAAATCAAATTTGAACTTTGGGTGCAGTTGATTTGAACTATGGGGAGTTGAATGAGTTGAATGCATTTGTTTTGAATGTACACTCTTATGCCAATAGGGGACTGCCCCCAAATTTTGTTTGTTTGTCAATGTGGCTTGTTTTATCCATTTGTTCTATCCATTTCTTTTATCCCCCAAATTCCTGAAATTTAGAAGTTGACTATGTTTACAGATCCAGCAAAGAAAAACGGCCAACCTTTTTTTTTGCCGGATCTTAGGGGGAAATGTGTGTTTGGAATTCAGGGAGGTGCCATTTAAAAGTATCTTACAAACTTCCTGTGGACACGTGGGGACTTTGAGACTACATTCCCATTTCCAATGGGTTTCTGGTTTTTGAATGTGGGGACATCTCTGACATCCCCAAACGTATAGGGTAGTTTAAATTCGGAGGGCGACCGTGAGATGGCCTCTTGGTTACCTAAGTGGGATGGCTGGCATACAAGAGAGACAGGATGGGCACTGGCGGTAAAATTAAAAGATAGTCAGACGCGGTCATATATATTTCACCAACATGGCCATGGCAATTAAAATATTAATTTCTCTTATAATATCAGTCTTTATCATTTTTAATCGTAACAATATTTTCATGTTCTTAATGTGAAAGAAGATACATATCATTTAAGTAAGAAAAATACTCATTTTCAATCTCCATCAGTTCCCTCTATGGCAGTGATAACTTTTTAAGTCATGAGTCCTTTGGAATTGTCTTGGATCTTTGCATTGCTGATTATAGTTAAATTATTCACAGTTGATCATCATGTATTATTGCTTTATTGTGTACAAAATTCTCCTGATTCTGCTCACTTCACTTTGTATACTTTATATAAGGTTTTTAGTGATTGTCCTGTTCCTTATTTCTTATGGCATAATAGTATTCCTTTACAATTATATATTGCAATTTGTTCAATCATTCACCAACTGATGGCATGCCTTCAGTTTCCAATTCTTTGCCACCACAAAAAGAGTCACTATAAATATTTTTGTACAAGTAGGTCCTTTCCCTCTATCCTTAATCTCTTAATCTCTTAGAAGTAGTGTTATTGGGTCAAAAAGTGTGCATAGTTTTATGGCCCTTTGGGCATGGCTCAATATTGCAATCCAGATTGGTTATATCAGTTCACAGCTACACCAACAGTATATTAGTCCAAGCATTTTCTCTGGCTGTCCCTCATGTCTGAATGCTTTCCTTCCTCATTTCTGCCTATTGAGTTTCCTGTCTTCCGTCAAGTCCATTTTCTACAGGAAATGTCTCCCAACCCCTTTTAATTTTAGTTCTTTTAATTTCTCCCTATTTATTCTACAATTATAGATTGTTTGTGCTTGTTATATCCTCCCTTAGAGTGTGAGCTCCTTGAGGGCAGGGACTGACTTTTGCTTCTTTTTTGTATGTATTTAGCATTTGCCTAGTACTTTGTTGGTGCATAATATTTATTGATTCTGTAGTTCATTAAAATCCTCATATCTATTTTCAGAACAATTTCTATGCCTCTTATATTGGTGGTTATTCATTTCTTCTGCTCAAACACAAGACTTTACATTTACATTACATTTTAATATTCTTAGATTCAACTCTGCTTTAGTCTGCCAAGATCCTTTTGGAGTTTGACTCTGATATCAAGTGTGTTAACTATCCTCCTCACTGTTGTGCCATCTTCAAATTTGTCTCTGGGAACTCAGATGAGTAGCCTGCCCATCAGAGACACTATTCCCAAAAAGAGGTATATGATTTTACATAGAGACCAAGACTATCCAATTTCATTAGTGTCAGAAGTTTGAGCTGCCTCTTCCACATGTATAATCTACATGTGTCCTTCATTACCACTATATTCTATTTCTTTCCATAGTAATTGTATCTGTAGGAGAATGTACCTCCAGTTTCTGGGGGTAACTTTTTAATCTACTATTTTTATTATGCTGTTATAGTAAATGTCTTTGTTAGAAGCTAATTTTTAAAAATTGCCTGATTGTTAATGAGAAGAACACTGATGGGGACTTGTATGTTAGGAGTATAGACCTAGAGCATTTCTTTTAGAATCCTAAGGTATCAGCCACCACTACTATAAGAACAACTTGAGAAAGTAACCTAGGGAATATTTCACAATCAAATGTAAAATGTGAGGTACATAAATAATCATATTTTCCAAGGTCAAAATTAAGATATGTGGTCTTATACAGGCTATTCCATTTGTAAAGTTTCCCATATCTTTTTTTTTTTTTTTTTGTAATAATTTGGTGCTGCCCCCCAGGAATCCAGAACAATGGTTGCCATATATTCAGATAATATGTATAATTTAGAAAAAGGAGCTATCATTTAGCACCAAATAGTCAGTACAACCTTCATGGAAGTTAGAATTTTATTCGGGTCTTCCAAAGGATTTAGACAATAACTATATGGTATCATTTGATTTATAAAGTACTTTCTTAACACCAGGTGCAAGTTATCACAGTAATTTTCTCTTTATCATACTAAATTTCCTCAAAAATGTGGAAACTGGGATTAGAGTTTGTGAATTCCCTAAGGCTCATTTAGCTAGTATGTGGTGAAGCACATCTATCAATTCATTTTGATTTCCATTCACCTATAAGCCAAGTAAAAGACCTCAGACTTGTGTAGGAAATAGATAGCCACTGTTGCTTTCTAAACAGTAGACTGGTATGTAGAATCGATTAGAGGAATGAGAGACCACAAAGAAGGCTACTTAGGAAACTAATATAACAACCCAGGAAAAGGTAGCTAAGTCCTGAACGAAGGTGGCGGGTATGGCAATTAATATATACCTAAGCAATTTTCCAAGAAATAAGATGACAAGTAGAATGTTCAGGATTTGATGAAACTGAGTGGGCAGGTAGGAGAAGAGGAAAAGAAGAGTCAAAAAAGCCTGCTCTTGGGTGGGAATTGAAAATGACGTCCTGTTTTTCCTTCCAGAAATTCTATGACTGCAGGATGTGGGCTTGGCCAGAGCAGTGACGGAAGCACAAGTGGACTGGTCGGAAAAGTACACGGAACTTGTGGACCACTAGTGAACTGGAGAGGAGTCAAGCGAAATGACCAAGTGAAGCTCCAGAACTGCTAACTGCACAGATTCCTGCCTTTTTTTGCAGAGATGGCCACTTTTTCTAGTTCCAGTCAAAGCTTTTTCCCTCCTACGTCGTCTCTACTCCTCAGCAGGAAAACCAGCAAGAGACAGGAGGAGGATCGAACCCCACTCTGAAGAGAATGCCGACGGCTTATTCTGAGCATGTGTAGACTTTAGGCAGCGGAGTATCCCACCTTCTCTACTACCTATTTCCGATGCCAGGAACGCGTTTGCCCCAAGACCAATCCGAATCATCCTTCCCAGCACTCTCTTCCGGTATATCGCTCTTCCTCCAGAACTCTCGCGAGATAGTCGTCCCAAGCTCCCGCCTGCGCCATCTTTGTAGCTGGCGATTGGCGGTGCCGGGCGGCAGTCCTGGAAGTCCGTCTCTTCACTTGCCAACCTCGCGTAGAGGCAGGATCCAGGAAATACAGGGAAGGGGGAGGGTGGGAGGCAGGAAAGGGGGCGGTGGCGCCCGTGGCGGCTGCTGCTCTGTCCGCGCGGGTGCTCGCTCGCTACTGTTCTCCTGGATTCCCGGGGTGGGGGCCCCCGTGCGTGCACGCACCCCGCCGGGGGTGGGGGAGACAGGCGGGAGGGGGGCGGAACCCAAGGGGGAGGGGAAGCTGCGCCTGGCCGGACCCCCCGCCGAGGAGAGGCGGCGACGTCGGCCCCGCCCGCGGGGCCGGGCACCGGTGGGACGGGCAGGAAGGAGCCCAGGGCGCCCGCGCTGCTGGAGAGAGGGACTAGTACGGGGAGGAGGAGGAGGAGGAGAAGAAGAAGGAGGAGGTGGAGGAGAAACTGGAGCAGTGGCGGCGATTTGGGTGAGAGACCTCTCAAGGCCCCGGAGCCCGCCCCCTTGCATTTGCTGGGGCCATG